>NC_142469.1:44556143-44859174 GCF_049115385.1 Moschus berezovskii
TGCATTGCAGGTGAATTCTTTACCTTCTGAGCTACCAGGGAAGCCCTAAAATAATCAACAGCAAGTAAAGTGAAAGTCAGTCACGTCCGATTCTTTGCAACCCCATGGACTGTACAGTCTGTGGAATTCTCCACGCCAAAATACTGGAGTGGGTAGCCTTTCCCTTCTCCAGTGGATCTTCCCAACCTGGGATTGAACCCGGGTCTCCCGCATTGCAGGCAGATTCTTTACCATCTGAGCCACCAGGGAAGCCCAAGAATACTGGAGTGGGTAGGCTATCCCTTCTTCAGCAAATCTTCCCAACCTCGGAATTGAACCAGGGTCTCCTGCATTGCAGGTGGATTCTTTACCAGCTGATGTACTAGGGAAATAGGAGTTGGTTATTTTTACTGCTGTTACTATGGACAAGTGGTCCTTAATTCAGTCTCTTGTACTCCCTAGCAAACAGTTGGGGAATAGGAGGACATTATGAATATCTTCATTAGCATTTGAAAAGCAGTATTTATAAGGAGAAAAAATAAAAGCAGTCAAATTTCTACTAGGCTCTGTTTTTGAAAACCCTTGTAGATGTTACCCATTATGAAAAAAATCCTGTTGTTTCTGCTTTCTAACCATAAATTCTCAATTTTCTGACATCAACTTTGGATGTTCTGCAGTTCAATTCAGTTGTGACACTACCTGAAGTTTGTGCAGACTTCACAGAGTAAGGGATCAGTGCCATAAGACTGTCCTCACTCCTCAGCCATGAATGGGATCCCCAGGCTACCTTTACTTCTGTTCTGCCAACTACAGATTAGGGGTTTTCCATAATCCCTCTCTCAAGTCCTTTTCAGGTTCAATAAATGTCTATAATAACTTACAAATTTAAGGAAAGTGTTATACTTAATGTGGTTTATTTAAAAGGATACAAATGAGTAGCTTGATGAAAAGATACATAGGGCACGTTTCAGAAGGCTCCTGAGCTCAGGTGCCTCTATCTCCATGGAGTTGACTTGCACCACCGATTAGGAAACTTCCCAAAGCCTCATTGTTCAAGAGTTTTTATTGAAGTTTTCTTACAAAAGCGTGACTGATTAAATCATTGGCCATTGGTGATTGAACCAGGAGATGAGATGGGTGAGATGAGGTTGAAAGTTTCAGTGCTTATGGTTGATTCCTGGGTAAACAGTCCCCATTTTGAAGCTGTCTAATAACCCCAGCAAGAGTCTCCTCATTAGCATAAACTCAGGTGTGGTCAAAAGGGGTTCATTATGAATAACGAAAGATACTGCTATCAGGATGTGCAGGAGATCCCAAACGTTATAAGAACTATGTATAAGACATCAGGCGCAAAGATCAAAATAAAGATACTTTAAAATTAAACCACACATGCTAATCTAATATGTATCAAACACCCCGTGTATTTCAGGCTCTCTGCTAGGCATTAAGAATAGGAAGAATAAAAAGACATGATGTGTGTGTTCAAGGAGCTCACACTGTAGGTATGAAGATACAGTGACGCTGCATCTTACAGGGTGTTAGGGTCTGAAGCTAAAGGTATGAGATTAAAACCTAAAGAGGCAGAATTTCTCTGACAGTCTCTTAAATTGCATGAAATCCACCACACATCTTTCTATAAGTCCAACAGCTTAGTTTTCCAACATCACAGTCTCCTCAGTTGCGCTCTAGTTGAAATAGTTGGTCTGTGATCTGGGCCATGTTTTATGAAAACTCTTAACTGTATCTTTTAAACAGTAAGATCATACTTAGTTAACCTCTCTCAGTAAGAGCTGCTTCTACAATTAGAGGCATATAGAAACTGAGAGACTAAGGAACAACAAATTTATGTCTCATAGTGATAGAGGATAAATTTATTGACTGATCACACTGGTATCATTTAACTGTGTTCTCATTCATTTAGTCTCCTCTATCTGTGTCTCTTCCCATCCTCCCTCAATCCCTTTCTATCTAATAAATAAGACGCATATATGATGTGATTCCACTGTGTATAAACATATGTGTAGCATAAGTGTCAGAATATATTTATATAGGTGAGGACACAAGTGAAGAAACAAGTTTTAAACTCATCTTTGTAGGTAAAGGATGTGCTATGTTCTGTGCTTAGTTGTTCAGTCATGTCTGACTCTTTGCAACCCCATGGATTGTAGCCTACCAGGCTCCTGTGTCCATGGGATTCTCTAGGCAAGAATACTGGAGTGGGTTGCCATACACTCCTCCAGGGGATCTTCCCAACCCAGGGATTGAACCAGTGTCTCTTATGTCTCTTGCACTGGCAGGTGGGTTCTTTACCATTAGCACTACATGGGAAGCCCAAAGGATAATATTCATAGTTGAATTAGCAAGTGGAACTGATACTTCGAAATGAGATGCAGTTAGTGTTTTCCATCCAAATACTAATCACATACTTCATTTCCTTCAAAAAAATACTTGTTATGTCTGTCTTTTTCCTATTTTATCAGTGATTCTTTTGCTTATAGAGTATATTAATTCAAGGAAATGTACTGAGCATGTCTGAGACATGGCTGAGGCAGAGGATTCTAATCTCCAGTTTCTTTGGCTTGTGATGCTGCTGTAACTTGTCTACAGTACCTCAAGTTGTACTGGTGAATAAAATATGCGAAAGTTGATCTTCCCCATTGAGCAGAGAGCTATAGGCCAAGATATAAAGTGTCCTTTGGCCCCCTACACGGTTATGTTACAGTAATACATCTTCTGTTTTGCTCTTTGTTTTCTCTGTGTATAAAACAGAAAGCTTTTATTTTGCTCTACTTTTCCTTTATGCTGAAAAAGTTACCTTCTTTTATGCTGAAAAGTTATTTTCTAGTATACAATTTTAATTCTATTGTTGTTTCTTATGTATGTGTATGCGTTTGTGTGTATGTAAGTTAGGATTTCCTCGTAGCTCAGATGGTAAAGAATCTGTCCGCAATGCTGAAGACATGGGTTCGATCCCCGGATTGGGACGATCCCCTGGAGAAGGGAATGGCAACCCACTCCAATATTCTTGCGTGTAGAATTCCATAGACAGAGGAGCCTGGCGAGCTACAGTCCACGGGGTTGCAAAGAGTCAGACACACACACACGCACACGCGCACACACACACACACACAACTGAGCAACACACACCCCCCCACTTCGCTTGGGGTTGCCACAGGGATTACAGTTAATATCTTAATTTAAAACAGTCTAGTTTGGATTAATCTCAATTTTAATATATAAAAACTTTGTTCTAGTATAAATCCTTTGAAAAAATTGTATCTTTATACATTATAAGCCCATCAACATGATATTTTAGATTTATTTTTTAATTTTATTTTGGAGGGCTGTGGTGGGTCGTTGTTGCTGCTCACAGGCTTTCTGTAGTTGCAGAGAGTGGGGGCTACTTTCTGGTTGTGGTGTGCGGGCTTTGCATTGTGGTCGCTTCTCTGTTGCAGAGCACAGGCTCTAGGGCATGTGGGCTTCAGAGCATTGGCTTAGTTGTTCCATGGCATGTAGGATCTTCCCGGACCTGGGATGGAACCAGTGTTCCTTACATTGTAAAGCGGATTCTTAACCAGTGGACCACCAGGGAAGCCCCCATCAATACAATTTTATAATAATTTTATGGACCTGTCCTTTAAATGAGATAGAGGAAAAGAGTTAAAATATACATTTTTATTATCTTTTGTGTACACTTACATAGCTACCTTTACTCTTGCTTTTTATTGCTTAGTGTGGATTTGAGTTACTGTCTGTTGTTTTTTCGTTTCTGCCAGAAATGAAATCACCGTTTAGTGTTTCTTACAGGACAGGTCTGTTAGTGATGAATTCTTCCAATTTTCCTTTATCTAGGAATGTCTTAAATTTCTTTTTTCCCACCTAAATTAGCTCTCCTTCATTTTTTGCAGGGTACTTTTGCTAGATACAGAATTCTTGGATGACAGTCTTTATCTTTCATCACTGTGACCATATCATCCTGCCCACTGGCCTGCATAGTTTCTAATCAGAGGTCAACTATTAAACTTGTTCAGGAAACTTTGTACCTAAGAAATGTTTTCCTTTTGCTGCTTTCATGATTTCTGTCTTTTGACAGTTTGGCTATGAAACATATAGGTGTGAGTCTCTTCAGCTTTGTCCTACTTGAAGTTTATTGAGCTTCTTAGATACACATACTGATGTTTTCCATCAAATTGGAGAAGTTTTTTTGTCATTACTTTTTTCAGATATTCTTTCCACTCCTTTTTGTCTCTCCTTTACTTTGGAAACTCACATTGTTTATATGATGGCATACCTGATGTAGTCCCACAGAGTTTCTGAGGCTCTGTTCATTTTTCTTTGTGTGTGTGTGTGTGTGTGTGCGCGTGCATGCACACGCGCTTAGTGGCTTAAGTTGTGTCCGACTCTTTGCAACCCTATGGACTGTAGCCCACCAGGTTCCTCTGTCCAAGGGATTCTCCAGGCGAAAATACTGAAGTGGGTTACCATGCCCTCCTCCAGGGGATCTTCCTGACCCAGGGATCGTATCCATGTCTCTTGTATCTCCTGCATTGGCAGGCAGGTTCTTTACCACTAATGCCACCTGGAAAACCCAAGTTTCTTCATAAGATTGGAGAATCTCAATTCTCTGCAAGTTCAGTGATTCTTTTGCCAGTTCAAATGTGCTGTTTATCTTCTCTAGTAAAATTTTCATTTCTTTTATTGCTCTTTTCAACTCAAATGTATATTATACTTTTTGTGTTTTTTAATTGCATTGGATGGGAATATCATTTTCATATTGAAATGCCAGCTTTTTATTTGATTGTTTTTATAATTTGTCTCTTCATCTATATTCTCTACTAAGTAGAGAATATAAAATGTATTATATTTGTATATAAATATAAAATTATTATATATATAAATATATTTTATATATATAAAATGTGACTCAAACTTTCTTTTAATTCTTTATACATAGCTTCCTTTATTTCTTTGAAATATTTTTAAAGCTGATTTAAGGTCTTTGTCCAGTAAAACCAACATTTCAACTTCTTCAGAGACAGTTTCTGTCGACTTTTTTCCTGTGTATGGGTCATGATTCCCTGTTTCTTTGTATGTCTTACAATTTTTAAACTAGATATTTTCAGTAACGTGACAGCTAAGAAAACCGTAGTCCTTCCTACCCCCAGGATTTGTTTTGCTCTGTTGTTGGTGTTGCTATTTATTTCTGTAGTGACTTTTCTGGGTTAATTCTGTTCAGTCTCTGTTCTTTGAAGTCTGCTCAGCTAGCTTGGTGGTCAGTTATTGATTGGCCAGAGATTTCTTTAAATGCTTTGAGCCAGTAGGTCTCTGTTCAGCTTTTGCTGGGGGTGGGGGTGGGGTGTGTGTGTGTGGGGTGTGTGTGTGTGTGTGTGTGTGTGTGTGTGTGTGTGTGTGTGTGTTTTGAAGCAAACCCTCAAGGTCACCCAGAAGTGAATTATTAGGGCATTAATAGGTCTTCTGCACAGTTTACACGACTCCACATATGTGCATAGCCTTCTAAATTCCCAGGACTGTTGCAGAGTTTTTAAAAGTTCCTTGTGGATATTTCACTCCTCAGTTTTTCGTTTTAAGTATTTTGGTCACCCTCTTTATTAGCTACAACTAGTAAAATCTGCTCAGGAAACTGCAGTGTTAAACAGTTGCTATTGACTATTTTCAACAAATATGCTGCAGATAGGACTATACACATTGAGAGAGCTCTGAGTCTTGTCAAATAAAGCCTTAAGAATGCAGTTTTTCTAGCAAGCTGCCATGCAGGTGAAATAGTAAGAGTTTTTTAGTGCTTGGGGGGAGAATGCAAATGTATTTGGGCTCTCCAGTATCTGCTTGGTTTTTGGGTTTCACAGCTACCATAGTAGCAAGATTTTGGTTTTCAAGGCTTATCTGGAGCTGGAGATGAGAGATTGCATTAGGGAAAGTTAACAGCCTACAAAGCTTGCTGTTCTTGCTAAGATCAACAGGTTTTCTTGAGTAAGCATTGCTTGGATTATCACAATCCTTCAGTTAATTTCCTGAGTGCTGGCAAAAAGTTTATTTTGACAGTGTTTATCTATATTCTTTAAAAAAATTTTTTCTTAACGTATAGTTAATGTACAGTATCAAATGTTACAGGTATACAATATAGTGGTTTATTATTTTTAAAGGTTTATACTTCATTCTAGTTATAAAATATTGGCTATATTCTCTGTGATGTAAATTACATCCTTGTAGCATATTTTATACATAATAGTTTGTACCTTTAAATCCTCTACCCGTAAATTGCCCCTCCTCCTTTCCATCTCCCTCCTGGAAACCACTAGTTCTCTATGTCTGTGAGTCTTTTTTGTTGTATTCACAGGTTTTGTATTTTTTTAGATTCCACATATAAGAGATGTATCATGCAATATATGTGTTTCTCTGTCTGACTTATTTCACTTAGCATCAGTTTCAGTTTAGTCGCTCAGTTGTGTCCAACTCTTTGTGACCCCATGAATCGAGCATGCCAGGCCTCCCTGTCCATCACCAACTCCTGGAGTTCACCCAAACTCATGTCCATTGAGTTGGTGATGCCATCCAACCATCTCATCCTCTTTCGTCCCCTTCTCTGCCTGCCCTTAATCTTTCCCAGCGTCAAGGTCGTTTCAAATGAGTCAGCTTTTCCCATCAGGTGAAGTATTGGAGTTTTAGTTTCAACATCAATCTTTCCAATGAACACCAGGACTAATTCCCTTTAGGATGAACTGGTTGGATCTCCTTGCAGTCCAAGGGACTCTCAAGAGTCTTCTGCAACACCACAGTTGAAAAGCATCCATTCTTCGGCGCTCAGCTTTCTTTATCGTCCAACTCTCACATCCATACAGGACTACTGGGAAAACCATAGCCTTGACTAGACGGACCTTTGTTGGCAAAGTAATGTCTCTGCTTTTTAATATGCTGTCCAGGTTGGTCATAACTTTCCTTCCAAGGAATAAGCGTCTTTTAATTTCATGGTTGCAATCACCATCTGCAGTGATTTTGGAGCCCCAAAACATAAAGTCAGCCACTGTTTCCACTATTTGCCATGAAGTGATGGGACTGGATGCCATGATCTTAGTTTTCTGAATGTTGAGCTTCAAGCCAACTTCTTCACTCTCTTCTTTCACTTTCATCAAGAGGCTCTTTAGTTCCTCTTCACTTTCTGCCATAAGGGTGGTGGCATCTGCATATCTGAGGTTATTGATATTTCTCCCAGCAATCTTGATTCCAGCTTGTGCTTCTTCCAGTACAGCGTTTCTCATGATGTACTCTGCATTTAAGTTAAATAAGCAGGGTGACAGTATACAGCCTTGACGTACTCCTTTTCCTATTTGGAACCAGTCTGTTATTCCATATCCAGTTCTAACCGTTGCTTCCTGACCTGCATCCAAATTTCTCAAGAGGCAGGTCAGGTGGTCTGGTATTCCCATCTCTTCATAATTTTCCACAGTTTATTGTGATGCACACAGTCAAAGGCTTTGGCATAGTCAATAAAGCAGAAATAGATGTTTTTCTGGAACTCCCTTGCTTTTTCCATGATCCAGTGGATGTTGGCAATTTGATCTCTGGTTCCTCTGCCTTTTCTAAAACCAGCTTGAACATCTGGAAGTTCACGGTTCACGTATTGCTGAAGCCTGGCTTGGAGAATTTTGAGCATGACTTTATTAGTGTATGAGATGAGTGCAACTGTGCGGTAGTTTGAGCATTCTTTGGCATTGCCTTTCTTTGGGATTGGAATGAAAACTGACCTTTTCCAGTCCTGTGGCCACTGCTGAGTTTTCCAAATTTGCTGACATATTGAGTGCAGTGCTTTCACAGCATCACCTTTTAGGATTTGAAATAGCTCAACTGGAATTCCATCACCTCCACTAGTTTTGTTCATAGTGATGCTTCCTAAGGTCCACTTGACTTCACATTCCAGGATGTCTGGCTCTAGGTGAGTGATAACACCATCGTGATTTTCTGGGTTGTGAAGATCTTTTCTGTATAGTTCTTCTGTGTATTCTTGCCACCTTTTCTTAATGTCTTCTGCTTCTGTTAGGTCCATACCATTCCTGTCCTTTATTGAGCCCATCTTTGCATGAAATGTTCCCTTGGTACCTCTAATTTTCTTAAAGAGATCTCTAGTCTTTCCCATTCTATTATTTTCCTCTATTTCTTTGCACTGATCACTAAGGAAGGCTTTCTTATCTCTCCTTGCTATTCTTTGAAATGAATGCTATTCTTTCAAATGGGTATATCTTTCCTTTTCTCCTTTGCTTTTTGCTTCTCTTCTTTTTGCAGCTATTTGTAAGGCCTCCTCAGACAGCCATTTTGCTTTTTTGCATTTCTCTTTCTTGGGGATGGTCTTGATCCCTATCTCCTGTACAGTGTCATGAACCTCTGTCCATAGTTCATCAGGCACTCTGTCTATCAAGTCTAGCCCCTTAAATCTATTTCTCACTTCCACTGTATAATCATAAGGGATTTGATTTAGGTCATGTATGAATGGTCTAGTGATTTTCCCTACTTTGTTCAATTTGAGTCTGAATTTGGCAATAAGGAGTTTGTGATCTGAGCCACAGTGAGGTCCCAGTCTTGTTTTTGCTAACTGTATAGAGGTTCTTTGGCTGCAAAGAATATAATCAATATGATGTTGGTGTTGACCATCTGGTGATGTCCATGTGTAGAGTCTTCTCTTGTGTTGTTGGAAGAGGGTGTTTGCTATGACCAGTGTGTTCTCTTGGCAAAACTCTATTAGCCTTTGCCCTGATTCATTCTGTATTCCAAGGCCAAATTTGCCTGTTACTCCAGGTGTTTCTTGACTTCCTACTTTTGCATTCCAGTCCCCTATAATGAAAAGGACATCTTTTTTGGGTGTTAGTTCTAAAAGTTCTTGTAGGTTTTCAAAGAACCGTTCAACTTCAGCTTGTTCAGCATTACTGGTTTGGGCATAGACTTGGATTACCATGATATAAAATGGTTTGCCTTGGAAATGAACAGAGATCATCCTGTCGCTTTTGAGATTGCATCCAAGTACTGCATTTTGGACTCTTTTGTTGACTGTGATGGCTACTCCATTTCTTCTAAGGGATTCCTGCCCACAGTAGTAGATATAATGGTCATCTGAGTTAAATTCACCCATTCCAGTCCATTTTAGTTCGCTGATTCCTAAAATGTTGATGTTCACTCTTGCCATCTCCTATTTGATCACTCAGGTTCCTATGTAATATTGCTGTTTACAGCATTGGACCTTGCCTTCATCACCAGTCACATCCACAACTGGGTGGTGTTTTTGCTTTGGCTCCATTTCTTCATTCTTTCTGGAGTTATTTCTTCACTGATCTCCAGTAGCATATTGGGCACCTACCGACCTGGGGAGTTCATCTTTCATTGTCCTGTCTTTTTGCCTTTTCATACCGTTCTTGGGATTCTCAAGGCAAGAATACTGAAGTGGTTTGCCATTCCTTTCTCCAGTGGACCACGTTCTGTCAGACCTCTCCACCATGACCCGTCCATCTTGGGTGGCCCTACATGGCATGGCCTAATTTCAGTGAGTTGGACAAGGCTGTGGTCCATATGATCAGATTGGCTAGTTTTCTGTGACTGTGGTTTCAGCCTGTCTGCCCTCTGATGCCCTCTCTCAGCGTCTACTGAGACACTGGGGTTTCCTTTACCTTGGACATGGGTATCTCTTCATGGCTGCTCCAGGAAAGCACAGCTGCTATTCCTTACCTTGGACGTGAGGCATCTCTTCACGGCCACTGCTCCTGACCTTGGACCTGTTGTATCTCCTCTCGGCCACCGCTCCTGACCTTGCCCTTGGAGTATCTCCTCTCGGCCACTGCTCCTGACCTTGCATGTGGGGTATCTCCTCTCAGCCGCTCGCCGCTCCAGCGCTGCACAGCCTAAGTATCACTCAGCATAATACTGTCCAAATCCATCCATGTTGTTACATATGGCAAATTTTCATTCTTTTTTTTATGGCCAACTAGTATTCTGGGGGTGTGTGTGTGTGTGTGTGTGTATACATATGTACACAGCTTCTTTACCCATGCATCTGCTGATGAACACTTAGGTTGCTTCCATATCTTGGAAATTAAAAAAATGCTGCTGTGAATATTGGGGTGCATATATCTTCTTGAATTAGTGTTTTTACTAATTACTTCCTCTTCCGTTCTGAATGTACTTCTTCCCATTGCTGTGTATTTTTATTAGCATTCTATTTCCTGTCTCTTACACAGCTTCTCATTGCTTGTTTCTCTCTCATGTTTCTACTGGACCCTTGGAACTCTGGTTCTATGGCTAACATACTTTGTTGTTGCTTAATCACTAAGTTGTATCCGACTCTTTTGTGATCCCATGGACTGTAGCCCACCAGGCTGCTCTGTCCATGGGATTTCCCAGGCAAGAATACTGAAGTGGGTTGCCATTGCTTTCTCCAGGGGATCTTCCTGACTCAGGGATTGAACCTGCATCTCCTGCATGGCAGGATGATTCTTTACCACTGAGCCACCTGGAAGCCTGCTAACATACTTACGTTCTCAATTATTCACTGACTTACTGCTCTGTTGTTTTCAGGGACTGATTCTCTCACATCCCACATAAATCAAAATCCTCTATTCCTCCCTTAAATGTTAGTATTCCTCATGTTTCTGGCCTACACCCCTTCTATTGTCTGTCTTATTACCCCTGAGCAATCTTAACCTAATTGTTGCTCAGACTCGCAAGTCATTCGCCTTCTGTAGCCCAGATCTTTGTCTTAAATCCACATCTGTATCTAATTGTGCATAATGTAAATCTTTGGAATTTCTGTAGACACAGAAAATTTCTTAAGTTCAAAATATAAATCAATTTATTTTTCTTTCTCAGTTTCTTTAATATTCTAAACCAAAAATGTGGGTCGTTTTTTATTTTTCTACTTTACCCTTCCTCCATATTAGAGTCAGTTACTTTTCAATTCTTTGCCCTAAATCCTTCTTGAATTTGATTTTCTTCATCACTACTGACATCTCTTGCCTGAAGTACTCCAGTAGACTCCTAAACAGATCTTCCCATTATAGTCCCGTTCTGTCCCGAACTTCTTCACAGTGTGTCCACAAGGAAATTATAAAATGCAAATCCACGTAAGTCACAGAGTCCACACACACACGCATGTACGTACACATATACACATACACTTTGCCCTTCTCTCCATTGCATTTCTTGCTCCATCCAAATTGCCTTTTTCCTGTTTCTGGACCATGTCATGTTCCTATTCACTTTCAGTTACATACTACGGTATTCTTTCTCTTTTGCTTTTTGTTGCTTCGTCAGGGAAACCTTCCTGTATTCTTACAAACTGTATTACATACCTCTAGATATAGAATTGGAGGACGCAATGGCAAGCCACTTCAGTACTCTTGCCTAGAAAATCCCATGGATGGAGGAGTCTGATAGGCTGCAGTCCATGGGGTCCCTAAGGGTCGGACACGACTGAGCAACTTCACTTTCACTTTTCACTTTCACCCATTGGAGAAGGAAATGGCAGCCCACTCCAGTGTTCTTGCCTGGAGAATCCCAGGGACAGGGGAGCCTGGTAGGCTTCCGTCTATGGGGTCACACAGAGTCAGACATGACTGAAGTGACTTAGCAGCAGCAGCAGATATAGAATTACCATACTGTAATTGCCTGTTTACTCATCTTTATCTCCAAATAGAATGCCAGGTCCATGAGATCAGAGACTGTGATTATGAGCAGCCTGTGGCCTAGCACTTAACATTGGGCTTCCACAAATTATTTGATGAATAGCGTACATATACGAATGATGGAACCAACCATGTTGAGCACTGAGAATACAAAGATATATTCAGCAAATGTATAAATAAAACAACCCTTTGAAACATCTGGTGTTTGAGGGATACGGCTCTGCTAGTAATGCAGCATTACTAACTTAAAGCCAATGATTCTAAATAAAGTCCTTTATGCCTTAGATGAAAAATATAGTGCCATGAATATGTATATGAAACCCCAAAGCATTATTTGGAAATGAAAGGAGAAAGTGAAGAGAAACTATTCAATAGGAAGTTATGTGTATATGCCCATAATAAAGGTAGTGATTATACTTAGTTTTTATATTATTTTGTTTTTAATTTCTGGGTCATTGACATAGGTGACGTCTTCCTTCCTGCCTGTCTTTTACACAAATTGTATGATATTTAGAAACTATTAATAAGCAACAAGAAAAAAAATGAAATCACCCATTATCTGATTTTATATATGTAGTTTCACAATTGAAATAAATCTGAATATCACCAGAAATAGATATATCATAAGCATCTCTCTATGCTAGGAAATACATCAATACCATCTGTTACTGAGGTTAGCAAACTTTATACCACATAGTATATATTTGAGGCTTTAAGAGCTAGAAGGTCTTTGTCACAATTATTCAACTCCTATATTTGGAATAGACCATTCCAAATGGGTGTGGTGTATTCCAATAAAATTTTACTTACAAAACCAGGTGACAAGCAGGATTTGGTATGAGAGCCATAGATGTGTTCTGTGATACATACAAACTATAATTACTTTATCTATTTGAAGATGTTTATTATCTTAATTTTTTATGATTATTATACTGTCTTAACATCTTAATATCTAAATCTTTGTGTACATCTTTAACTTTTTTCCTTAGCATAAATCCTGGAAAATATTTCTGGGTTAAGAGTATATCCTTAAGACTTCTTTTTTCATGAGAATAAGTAATATAACACTTGCTTTCAAACTGTGACTATTAGGAGTTCATTTTGTGGTTTTTGTGGGGCTAGAAAAAGAAAGATGGAGTGATGGAGGCAAAGAAAGACTGGAGGGAAACATTGAATGATCATAATATAAAACTTAAGAGATGTTTCATGAAGAAGGAAACATGAGAAATTTCATAAATACAAATTTTTCTGTTCACATAACCAAGTTTTTTTTTTGATTGTTTGTTTCATAGCTCTGTAGAGTTTTGTTTAAAATTTTGTGTAGATTGAGATTTGGGAGATGGGGTTTGCAAATTTCAAAATGAGCTTTTCTTAATCAGTCTCCTAAGATACTCTTAGGCCAGCATGATTTTGATTGTGATTATCAATCAGCTTGTTTTGAAAAAAAAAAGAAAAAAGAGGCCATTAAATTTTCCTGTTCTGGTTGACAGGGAAGTCTAATCCATGGACAAAATCCTGCTTGTCCCCTGTTGTAAATGAAATTTTATTGAAACACAGCCATGGCCATTCACTTAAGTACTGTCTGTGACTGCTTTCAGGCTACGACAACAGAATTCCATAGTTATAGCAGAGACAGTATAGCCCATAAAGCCTAAAATATGTACTGTATCCCACTTAACAGAAAAAAAAATTTTCAGACCCCCGAATAAGAGGAATGGCACATGTTAGTCTTTCTATTATTGAAAATGGATCTACAAAACCAGAAGTAATTTTGTTACAGATAGACTAACAAGATTTTAGAAGCACAGTTAATTCAGATCCCAAATCTGGGCAAAATATAGAAGAAAATGTGAGAAAACAATAAAAGAAATGTTGGAATACAGAGGGCTTAATGTTTAGTGAAGTTTTAAGTTCTGTGAGAGATTAGATTTAGAGCAGCAAGCACTGGCTGTTACAGAAGCACCTACCTTAGTTATAAAATCCCTTCTTTTACATAGTTGGAAAATAGTCAATTCCACAAAGTTTTACTATAGTGTCTTTAAAAGTGAGCAGTTATGCCATGACAAGTTCAGTGGAAAATTTTTTGAAACCTGTTTACATAGGCTTATTCTCCCAATGACGGTCTTTGTTCCTACTGAATTTGTTGCTTAATTCAGTTTCACATAACAATAATAGGGAACATTCAAAAAGTAGGGATATTTTCTTTCTTTTTTTTTCTAATTCCTGTCAATCAGTTTATTATTCATTGCATATTTACACTTCCAAAATCACTGCATTTATATGTAATTTGCTCTTGCCTACACAAAAAGTGGGTACAGTTAGATATGGCATTTAAGGCGATGTGTCAGGTAGGTTTCAATTCAGGAAACAGAAACAATAGGTACAGGGTTCAGGTTACCATTTTTCTAAATTCCATATATATGTGTTAATATACAGTATTGATGTTCTTCTTTCTGGCTTACTTCACTCTGTATAATTGGCTCCAATTTCATCCAGCTCATTAAAACTGATTCAAATGCATTCTTTCTGATGGCTGAGAAATACTCCATTGTGTATATGTACCAAAGCTTTCTTATCCATTCATCTGCAGATGGACATCTAGGTTGCTTCCATGTCCTGGCTATTATAAACAGTGCTGCAATGAACATTGGAGTACATGTGTCTCTTTCAATTCTGGTTTCCTCGGTGTGTATGCCCAGGAGTGCGATCGCTGGATCATATGGCAGTTCTATTTCCAGTTTTCTGAGGAATCTCCACACTGTTCTCCATAGTGGCTGTACTAGTTTGCATTCCCACCAACAGTGTAAGAGGGTTCCCTTCTCTCCACACCCTCTCCAGCATTTATTGCATGTAGACTTTTGGATAGCAGCCATTCTGACTGGTGTGAAATGGTATCTCATTGTGGTTTTGATTTGCATTTCTCTGATGATGAGGGATGTTGAGCATTTTTTCATGTGTTTGTTAGCCATCTTTATGTCTTCTTTGGAGAAATGTCTGTTTAGTTCTTTGGCCCATTTTTTGATTGGGTCACTTAGTTTTCTGGAATTAAGCTGCAGGAGCTGCTTGTATAATTTGGAGATTAATCCTTTATCAGTTGCTTCATTTGCTATTATTTTCTCCCATTCTGAAGGCTGTCTTTTCACCTTGCTTAGAGTTTCCTTTGCTGTGCAGAAGCTTTTGATTTTAATTAGGTCCCATTTGTTTATTTTTGCTTTTATTTCCAATATTCTGGGAGGTGGGTCTTGGAGGATCCTGCTGTGATTTATATCGGAGAGTGTTTTGCCTACATTCTCCTCTAGGAGTTTTATAGTTTCTGGTCTTACATTTAGATCTTTAATCCATTTTGAGTTTATTTTGGTGTATGGTGTTAGGAAGTGTTCTAGTTTCATTCTTTTACAAGTGGCTGACCAGTTTTCCCAGCACCACTTGTTAAAGAGACTGTCTTTTCTCCATTTTATATTCTTGCCTCCTTTGTCAAAGATAAGGTGTCCATAGGAGCGTGGGTTGATCTCTGGGCTTTCTATTTTGTTCCATTGATCTATATTTCTGTCTTTATGCCAGTACCATATTGTCTTGATGACTGTGGCTTTGTAATAGAGCCTGAAGTCTGGCAGGTTAATTCCCCCAGTTCCATTCTTCTTCCTCAAAATTGCTTTGGCTATTCGAGGTTTTTTGTATTTCCATACAAATTGTGAGATTATTTGTTCTAGTTCTGTGAAAAATATTGTTGGTAGCTTGATAGGGATTGCATTGAATGTATAAATTACTTTGGGTAGTATACTCATTTTTACAATATTTATTCTTCCAGTCCACGAACACGGTATATTTCTCCATCTATTAGTGTCCTCTTTGATTACTTTCACTAGTGTTTTATAGTTTTCTATGTACAAGTCTTTTGTTTCCTTAGGTAGATATATTCCTAAGTATTTAATTGTTTTCGTTGCAACAGTGAATGGAATAGTTTCCTTAATTTCTCTTTCTATTTTCTCATTATTAGTGCAAGGGATTTCTGTGTGTTGATTTTATATCCTGCAACTTTACTGTAATCATTGATTAGCTCTAGTAATTTTCTGGTAGAGTCTCTAGGGTTTTCTGTGTAGAGGATCATGTCATCAGCGAACAGTGAAAGCTTTACTTCTTCTTTTCCAATTTGTATTCCTTTTATGTCTTTTTCTGCTCTGATTGCTGTGGCCAAAACTTCCAGAACTATGTTGAATAGTAGTGGTGAGAGTGGGCACCCTTGTCTTGTTCCTGACTTTAGGGGAAATGCTTTCAGTTTTTCGCCATTGAGGATAATGTTTGCTGTGGGTTTGTCATATATAGCTTTTATTATGTTGAGGTATGTCCCTTCAATTCCCACTTTCTGGAGGGTTTTTATCAAAAATGGATGTTGAATTTTGTCGAAGGCTTTCTCTGCATCTATTGAGATAATCATATGATTTTTATTTTTCAGTTTGTTAATGTGGTGTATTACATTGATTGATTTGACCCTGGGGTTCTTCATTTCTTCCTTTTCTAGTTGCTTTAGATGTAGAGTTAGGTTATTTAGTTGACTTTTTTCTTGTTTCTTGAGGTGTGCCTGTATTGCTATGAACTTCCCCCTTAGCACTGCTTTTACAGTGTCCCAGAGGTTTTGGGTTGTTGTGTTTTCATTTTCATTCATTTCTATGCATATTTTGATTTCTCTTTTGATTTCTTCTATGATTTGTTCATTATTCAGCAGCGTGTTGTTCAGTCTCCATATGTTGACACTTTTAATAGTTATTCTCCTGTAATTGAGATCTAATCTTACTGCATTGTGATCAGAAAAGATGCTTGGAATGATTTCAATTTTTTTGAATTTACCTAGGCTAGATTTATGTCCCAGGATGTGATCTATCCTGGAAAAGGTTCCGTGTGCGCTTGAGAAAAAGGTGAAATTCATTGTTTTGGGGTGAAATGTCCTATAGATATCTATTAGGTCTAACTGTTCTATTATATCATTCACATAACAATAATAGGGAACATTCAAAAAGTAGGGATATTTTCTTTCTTTGTATCCACGTTACCTGAAAATAGCTAATATCTAGAATCCCAAATTATTTAGTAAGGTTTTGAAGCAACATAGCTTTTGTTAATTTGAGAAAGACATTCTTAAGAGAATCTTGTGTGGAACTCTTTGGAGTATAGCAGAAATGCCTCGTGGAGAAGGCAATGGCAACCCACTCCAGTACTCTTGCCTGGAAAATCCCACAGACGGAGGAGCCTGGCGGGCTGCAGTCCATGGGGTCGCTAAGAGTCGGACACGACTGAGCGACTTCACTTTCACTTTTCACTTTCATTCATTGGAGAAGGAAATGGCAACCCACTCCTGTGTTTTTGCCTGGAAAATCCCAGGGACGGGGGAGCCTGTTGGGGTAACATCTGTGGGGTCGCACAGAGTCCGACACGACTGAAGCGACTTAGCAGCAGCAGCAGAAATGCCTTGAAACTGAAGTCGAATCTTCCTCTTAACTAGGCCACTAAAGAGATGTTGAAAAAACCTGAGTCTGTAGTACCAGCTACTTGGGCTTCTTTTATGAGGGAGAAGCCACTAATGCTCACACCACTGGTTTTAGGGTGTTTCCTCACAGCTGAGCCTAATCCTTAGGGGAGTGAGGGTAGACTAGTTTATCTGAGGGACTGTTCATCTATATGGTGTGGGGTAGAGCTAATGGAAGGAAATAAATAAAAAGTCTGTATCTTGTCAAGATCAGGCGATGCTATGGCAGAGCTACAAGTTTTACAGTAATAAAAGACATACTGTTGCCAAAAAGACATTGACTCTCATTCATTTTTACACATTTCTCTTTGTATTAACTTTTGAGTCTTATTTTATCTTGTTTCTGTGACAGTTATTCTGTATTAGAGCTGTTACAGCTCTGCCAAGAATTCCTTATGTGGTGGTTGCTTTTTAGGAGATTGTTCTTGAGAAAGGGTGGTGAGTAAAGCACTGAGCCGTCCCTTGCTGCTGGAGAGCTAGATGGAGGTGCATCTATTTTGATGTAGTGACTGCAGCTTTGAGTGGGACTTCGGATCCTTCAGGGTAGGAAAGTGCAGTAAACTGGGGGTGGTGGTGCCTTAGTTGTATCCGAGTCCCTCTGTTTTCATAGATATGTTTTTTCAGATATTCTGGGCTTTCACACCATTCCTTCTCCTTAAGCAACTATTCTGTTTTGCTGGAAGCTCTTGCATTCATTTAATAAATGTCTATTAAACACATATGTTTTGTGCTGGATCCTGGGGATTTTATGATCATTGAAACACAGCATCAGGTCCCAAAGAGTTTGCAGTCAGATGGGAGAGTCAGATAAAGAAACAGGTGTTAATAGTACAAAATAAAAACTGAGGAATTAAGAATTAAGGAAGCCAGTATTAATTAAAAAAAAAAAGAGAATGGTTAAATGGAAAGAGCATTGGTTTTACATTTTGTTGATCTGATTTTAAATCCTGATTCACTTACCTAATAGGTATGTTATTTTACTAAAGTTAACCTTTGTGACACTTGCAAGATTGTTCTGAGTTTTAGAAACAAATGCATGTAAAGCACTTGATGTCCAGTGCCTGCTGAATAAATCATTTCTGCTTTTTTCCTAAATCATACACCACAGTTTTAGAAAGATCATGTCTCTGGCCCCTACTCCACAGGAGATATGAAAAGAGGATATTTTAAATGCTTAAATGAACTTTGTAAACATCCTGCCTATGAGGAAACTATTAGAAATGAAATTTTATAATTATTTCTTATAAAATATATCTAAATTTCCATTATTAATATATTGATTAAAATTAGTGTCTTAAGAGCTTAACAGTATTACTTGTAAAATATGCTGCTGCTGCTGCTGCTGCTGCTAAGTCACTTCAGTCGTGTCCAACTCTGTGTGACCCCATAGACGGAAGCCCACCAGGCTCCCCCATCCCTGGGATTCTCCAGGCAAGAACACTGGAGTGGGTTGCCATTTCCTTCTCCAATGTGTGCAAGTGAAAAGTGAAAGTGAAGTCGCTCAGTCGTGTCCGACCGTTAGCGACCCCACGGACTGCAGCCTACCAGGCTCCTCTATCCATGGGATTTTCCAGGCAAGAGTACTGGAGTGGCTTGCCATTGCCTTCTCCGGTAAAATATGCTAGTAATTCTGTAATCACTGGTCTTAGAATTTATTTGTCAACTTAAAAAGGGAATACAATTCTGTCTCCTCACCTCCCTGGAGCACTCTGTGGTTTAGCATGTCAGTTACTTTTAACCAAACTGTGGTTTATATCCAGAAGCTGTAATGGTTATAACCTTTTTTCATGAAATGTTCAAAAAACATTAAAATAGATCATCAGTAAATTGATAAATATATTTTTAAAGACTCATTCATTATTACAATGAGTCTTTTCTATTTAAAGAATTAAAAACTACACTATTTTCATGCTGCATGGTGACTCAGACAGTTAAGACTCATCTGCAATGCTAGGAGATCCAGGTTCGATCCCTGGGTCAGGAAGATCCCCTGGATAAGGAAATGGCAACCCACTCCAGTATTTTTGCTTGGAAAATTCCATGGACAGAGAAAACTGGCTAGTTATAGTCCGTGGGGCCACAAAGAATCTGATATGACTGAGCGACTAACACTTTCACTTTCATTGTATTGTATTTAGAATGAAACAATAAAGAATTCTCTTTTAAATGAAAGAGTTTTCTTACTTCTTTGAAATTATTAACATAAAATTAGAAATTGAAATTGGTCTAACAGCAACACAATTTGTAATTCTTCGAAAATGTCCAAGTTAGTAGCTCAGATCTGAATACTGTACTGAGGAGGGCATAGATCTTACTCCATTATGTGACCTTTGTGGTTTTGCTACACTTTATAACTATTCCAGATTTACTTGTTAATTCTGTTACAGCTGTCCCTTAAAAATAAGACAAGCTGATATTATTCACTAGAAGAAGTATAAATACAAGATAACAACAGAACAGGAAACTCTTTTCTGTGTATTTTATGTAAATCGCTCTAAATTATAAATAGGAAATAGTGATCAAACAAGAACTTTTCTGAAGAAAGAAAAAGCCAGGAAACAAGAGTGGGAGAGGAGGTGGGGGAGAAGCCTTGGCATAGTGTTGGCAGGGCAGAACGGTGACAGTGACTGAATGGGAAAATGGGTGTGTTCCTCCGTCACTGCTGTTTCCCTCTGTGTTTGTATCAGACAAATGGCACATGCCCCAGGGGAACAGGGACAGCGTTCTGAGGACAGGAACCGCTCTCAAAGAGCCCTGCCAGATTCCTGAGAGTAATAGTGCGTCTGCTTTTTGTTACTTAACCTTATCATGGATACATTACTGTTTCAGTAGCACTTTCTTTAGTGGGTTCTCACTCAGGTTACCTTCTTTATCATGGCTGTATGGGATTGTCTATTGGCAGATTAGCACCATTTACCCTTTCTGCAAGTTGCCTAATGTAATGACTTCCTGGAAAGTGTGCATGCTTGTCTTTTCTGCTCATTGTGTCTTCCCTGTCCCACTTCACCAAATGTGCAATTTAGATATCCAGAAGTCCATTACAGACAATTGATCTGTAGGGACTGTCTTTTGTTCTTGTCTGTTTTGATTTTTTTCCCCTAACCACAGAATTTCATTTTTGCCCTTCCCAACTACCCCCTCTCCATAGCAAAATTCCGCCTTCTAGAATGTGAAGATAGACATTAACTGATTTATTCAGTAAACTTTAAGTGAATTTTTGTAAGCTTCATAACACTGTGTTTTGTGGTATTATAGGGCAGTTTGGTGAAGTACATAAAAGTAGTTAGATTGTGAAGATGAAGTATTCCAACATATTTTCACCAAAACTACTATTTAAATCATATTCTAATGCTTATATTTATAAGATGCTTTTAAATGTTCTTTTGTGAGATATAGTCAATACAGGTGGCTTTATCTATGGGTTAGTTTCTTCAGCCCTTCCCTCAGATAAGCTGGGCTGTCATTAGACCATTTAAATGACTTGTATTATGAGCTTTGTAATGTTAAGGTTTTAAAATGCATCTCCAGTCTAAACTTTACAATGTGTTACATTTTAGGTCAGAAGACATGTCTTCATCTGCATGGCATCTTTCCTTACCTCTATGTGCCATATGATGGTTATGGACAGCAGCCAGAAAGCTATCTGTCTCAGATGGCATTCAGTATCGACAGAGCACTTAATGTGGCTTTAGGCAATCCATCTTCCACTGCTCAGCACGTGTTCAAGGTGTCATTAGTATCGGGAATGTAAGTATATGATAACATCTTTTAAAATTTCTATTTCTTTGTATTTATATTGTTATTCCAGTTAAAACATATCCAATTCAGATATACTCTGTTCATTTTTCCTTTAATTCTAATCTAATGGAACTCGGATGAAATTTCTTATTATAACCTTTTAAAATAAAATCAATTTTTATTGCAATGAAAGATAAATGGTTAACAGTGATTTTTATTTTAACTTTTTCCACTTCTCTGCTTCCTAGAACTGTAGAAATTCATCATTTCTACATTCCTGTAGAAATTCATGCAATTCATTCATCAGCTATTTATTGAGTACCTTTTATGTGCCAGGCACTCTGCTAGGTGCTTGGGATATACTTGTGAACAAAACAAAGATCCTTGTCCCTGTGGAAGTTACATTGTAGTAATGCAAAACCAATGGAAAATAACCAATGAATATGACATGAAATAAATTTATTGACTTATTACATGATACTTCAGTCAGTCAGTCAGTCAGTTCAGTCACTCAGTCGTGTCCAACTCTTTGCAACCCCTACTTAGTGCTATACAATAAAATATGTAGAACAGGATAAGAAGGATCATTAGTGTGGGTTAGAGAAGTAGACTGGTGGCAGTTTTGCAGAGGGTAATCGGGGAAGGTGTCATTGACATGGTAAATGACATGTGAGCAAAGACTTGAAGGTGAGGGGTAGGAACAAAATGGAGACCAGGTGGCAGGAGCAGAGGGAAAGAAGAGTGGACAAAATGAGATTAGCTACATATAAGAGGATGGAGATCATGCTGGCCAGTAGATCACAATAATCAGTTTTGTCGGGTTTGACACCATGAGAATGCACTGTCAGAACCTCAAATACAAGGAACATAATTGAACAATAGCCCCAGTTACTGCACTGAAATCCATTTATCATCCCATGTAAGCTGAAGCCATTTTTCATAGGCTTCTCCCACCCAGTGGCTAAGCACAGTAAGAATACTAAGACAGGCCTGTTTGTGGGAGACGCTTGGGGACCTTCAGACAGCCTTTCTGAACTTTCACTAGAATCACATTGCAGTAGAAGACACTTCCACTCATCTTCCCTCTCTCCTTCACTTAGATTAGACCTGTATCTAAGTCTGGTGACTTTCCCACTCTCTCGTGAGGTCTTCCTCATATTCTTTCACAGGTGTTTCCACTAATTTCTTGCTCATTTTGACTTGAATATCTTGAAGAACTTCAGACTAACACACGTGAGAACTTAGTAAAAATACATTCTTTGCTCTGATCCCAGACCTGATGAATCATATACTCTAGTTGTGGGGCTCAGAAATTTGTGAGCCTTTCTACTGATTCTGATGCGTATTCAAGTTTGAGAACCATTGAAGTAGGCTATTCTAAGGACTTTGGTTTCTATTCTGAGCTATTACATGATTTTGAGCAGCCATGGTCTAACTTTGAAAGGGTTACTTTAGCCTGTGTAAAGAATCACAGGAGTTGAATAGGGAGACTATTCGGACTGTTGCATTAGTCTGGGTGAGAAAATATGAACGCTTGAACAAGGGTAGTAGCAGGGGAGTAGTGACAACTGGTCAGCTTCTAGATCTCTTCTGAGAGTTGAATCCTAGAGATTTGTTCTCTGATTGGATGAGGTTTGTGAGAAGAATCAAGGATGACTACGAAACTTTGAGCTGGTACAGACAGAGCAGGCTGGCAGGAAAGTTTGGAGCTCATACTGGAACATGTAAGTTGAATATATCTCTATGGAATCCTTCTTAAATCTACCTACTTCCACCTGAATCCAGGTTTTCCTCTGGACTACCAGGGTCCTTTTAATTGAATTTTCTTCTGTTCTTATCTCACCCCAGAGCTACAGAAGTACTCTTCTTATAATTTAAATTGGGTCCTTTTAAAATCATTTAAAATCCTTGAGTGGCTTCATATTGTTTATAGAATAAAATTTAAGCTTCTAACCACAGCCTATGTGATCTGACGCCTGACGTCTGCCTAGCCTGACGCCTGTTTCTGTTCCATCCAGAAACACTGGACATCTTACATTTTCTCTGATATACTGAGCTCTTGCCCACCTTTGTACATGCAGTTTTCTTTCCTTGAGTTCTCTGCCCTTCTCCAGTACTTCAGATCCTTCACCTCTCCAGAGAAGTTTTCTGACTTCCCTTCTTAAAATAGGTTGATGTTTTTGTTTTGTATCTTCAGCCCATTCTTTGTTTCCATTTGTACTTAACTATTGTGATTGTTTAGTCACTAAGTTGTATCCTACTCTTTTGTGATCCCATGACTGTAGCCCTCCAGGCTTCTCTGCCCATGGGGTTTTCCGGGCAAGAACACTGGAGTGGGTTGCCATTTCCTTCTCCAGGGAGTACCTACTGTAGTTTCCAGTTATTTTAATTTTTTCTTTATTAGTTCTTATGTTTTTCTCGCACCAGCATGTAAGTTTCATGAGAAAAAAGACCAGTTTATCTGTCCATCATTATATCCCTTACTCTTTGTATGGTGTTGAGCACTTTGTAGAGGAGGCTCAGTAACTATTTGATAGAATAAATCAATCAGGTGAAAGTTCACACCCATCCTATGATAGCAACAATTGGGTTAAAGGTAATCATCAGCTTCATATTCTACATTTTTTATGTTTAATGATTTCTGAGGACTTTCCTATACATATTCTCATTTCAAAGTTGAATCTCCAAACAACCTGGTGGAACAAATGATGAGTCACCAACCTTTTTGTATTTTTGATGGGCATTTGTTAAAAGCATAGCCATATTTTTAAGAGCAGTTGATAGAAATCTGGAAACCTGGAGGCAAAGATGAGCTATTTAGTCTAATTTATGACTGCCATTGTCTTTTTTCTCCTGTTCTAATATTTTGTGTGTTTTCTTTATATAGGTCCCCTTTTCCCTTACCACGCATTGTAGCTTCTAGGAGTCCTTTACTTTAATATTGCATACTTATTTAAGGTAGACAAAGTTGCATCTAGCTCTCTAATTAAAATTTATACAAACTTAATTCTAGCCTTTCTAGACTGTGCATTATCCGAAGCTAGGTTAAGAGAGAGGAAGGACCATTGACCTTAGGTTCATTTCAGGGGTTCCCTGCCACTTAGCTGCCATGATTCTAGAAAATAGTCTATAAAAAGATTCTTAGTCCATCTAAATTAAGTTTTTTAAACTATCATTTTCCATCTCATTATTATATTAAAAAACTTAACTCCAATTATCAGTATAATTATACTTTTTAAGTATAAACATATCTACCTTAGACTCTGCTCCATTCTACTTTCTTCCAGAGAGTCTCCCTGAAATTTTGAAAATTTCAAATTTTGAAAATTTCAAAATTTTGAAAATTTTGAGAAATTCTTTTGGCAAAATCAAGTAAAGTCAACAGTAGCAAGTAAGGATTGCAGTAGGAAGTAAGGATTACAGGTTAAATTATACAGAGACTTTCTTGGCTAGAAGAAGCAGGAAACTGAGTTTATTGAATGTCCAGGCTATATTTTGAGGCGGAATACATAGAAAAGCAGAATCCTAGATTTACAAATAATTTTTGAAATTTGATAGGCTTATATTCAGCTTTTGAAATTTATAAGATTCTAACTGTAAAAACCTAAAAATCTTTAGCAAAAACAAGGATAACATGGACCACACTAGTGCAGATTTAACTCTCTTCATTTCCGTTTACCTGGCTAAAAATCTTTAGACAAAGAGCTATGTTTATGTGTATGAAAAATACCAAAGCAGGAGGAATAAAGAATTGAATTTTGCCAGTGAAAGAGAATGAGATAATTCATATAATGTATCTTTCACCCTTCATAGCAACAAAAATGGGGTGGACAGGAAGTGTGTTACTATTTTTTTTTTGAAGTGGGGGTAAAGGGTCAGGGATAGGGAATGAGGGTCAGTGCAGGCCTTTCTGAGGAGGTGAGTTTAAGCAGAGGCCCGACTGCAGATTGAAAGTAAGCCATGCTTACTTTCAGGGCAGAACTTTCCAGGCAGAGAGAATGGCAAGTTACTTGAAAGTGGATCAAGTTAGAAGGGTTGAAATGTTTGGAATGGCTGGAGGAAAAAGGGTGAGTGGGTATGAGATAAGATTGGAGTGAGTGGTAAGAATGAGACAAAGAACTTTTAAGACTTTTTCTTTATAATAGAAATTGCTTTACAGAAAATGTACAGATGATCCTGACCTAAAGGCTTAGAATAGCTTACTTTTTAAAAGTTATTTAAATATGCCTCAAATGAGTGTGTTGGCAACTTACCTCTATACTTGAGGCCTACTACACTGTCAGACATGACAGAGAGAAAATGGTATTCTCGTGAGGGTAAGTTCTATCTAGTGCCCATCATAAGGGGAAAAATATATATATATTTTTTTAATGAAAAGAAACTGAGTTTAGCCACCTAAAGATTTAACCAACTACTTATTTATAGACAAACTCTAGACAAATACTTTTTATTTGCCTATAAATTCAGACCCATTGGAGGGACTGATGCCAAAGCTGAAACTGCAATACTTTGGCCACCTCATGCGACGAGTTGACTCACTGGAAAAGACTCTGATGCTGGGAAAGGTTGGGGGCGGGAGGAGAAGGGGACGACGGAGAATGAGATGGCTGGATGGCATCACCGACTCTGTGGACATGAGTTTGAGTGTACTCCGGGAATTGGTGATGGACAGGGAGGCCTGGCGTGCTGTGATTCATGGGGTTGCGGAGAGTCGGACACGACTGAGCGACTGAACTGAACTGATTTACATATTGTTTCTGATTATATAATCTTTGAAAATGGTAGTCTATTTATTAGAGTTTCAGATTCTCCTGAAATAATATAACATGATAACTCAATTTATTCCTTCTTGCATTGAGGACTTGTGTCTCCTTCTATCATACAGATTTTTGCTTCTCTCTTTCCCCACTGCTGCTGACTGATACCCTGAATTGAACCCAGCCTTAATATAAATAGGTTATTAGTAAGGCCATGATCTTTTCAATCTCTTAAATTCTGTCTGCACAGTTTTCACAGTTTCATTTGATTTGGGTGTGTGTTTTACACACACACACACATATGCACATATGTATAACAGGTAAATTGTCTCTCCTTAGTGAATGTGTAAAATTAATTTTGATGTTCAGATTAATAATAGAGACAAGGAGAAGAGATACCAACGCAATTTGTATCTTTTGTCAGTTAAATAATTTTGTTGATAAAGAGCTTTAGTTTCTGACGGAAAAAAATGGGGGAAAGTGTCAGAAGGAACGTCTCTTTTTCACATGCATGACCTGAGTAGAGCCACTTTTTAATGGAGCCATAATGGTTGAAATTAAAGTATAAATAGTTTGCTATTCCTTTTTATCCCCAGGTTTTTTAAAGTGGTATTTTTAAACTTTTTAAAAGAAGTAACAAGATTTCATGTGTCATGAAATATGATATTGTGGTAGGTTTAATTAAAAAGTCTTGGAGGGTTTTTGTTTTGTTTTTTTGGGGGGAGGTGGTTGATAATGTTCAATATAAGTAATTAGGCCAGCTGAGTCCAATTAGGGCAATAAGTTGCATTATTTCATCTCTGAAAGTAAATTGAAGTATCTATTTCTTGTATTTCAGGCCTTTTTATGGTTATCATGAGAAGGAAAGACACTTTATGAAGATCTATCTTTACAATCCTGCAATGGTGAAAAGGTAAAAAGATAAGTGAAATAAAAATGTGAACAACTATCACTTAAGTATTTTAATAATAAAAAGAAAAATCTAGAAGAAAGGCCTGTATAGTTCGTAGCATTATTAAAGAGTCCAAAATATGAACATTTATGTGTGAAGAGAGAGAGATCCATAGCTTGGAGTCTAGGAAGGATATTTTCAGGGTAAGGGACCTTGTTTTATATCCCTTAACTGATTCTTTTCTGCCTTAAATTTAGAGAGTTTGTAGAAGTTGATAGAGAGATGATTGACTGCCTTGTATAATCCTAGTACCCTGCTAGCCAGACCATATGTTCAATACCAAGAGAAATTTGTTCTTTAGTTTCAAAGCAAGGAGAAATGTGTGAGAGTGAGGCCATTATGGGAAAGCTTTCTACTGTGAAAGGTTTCTACTTAACCCCTTTTCAGTATGATTTTTTTTTCTGATGAGATAGGTGATGATATTAACATTTTTCCATATTGTTTAATGAAATATATTACCATTTAGAAGATTTATATAACTTAGTAAATGTATATTTTCCAAATGACAAGGGCAAGACATTAGAAAATTATGCATGGGTAAAAATAAAGTGTTAGATAGACCAATAGATTTTAATGTAACAGAGTACAAAAAGTTCATTGATATGGTTTCTGCATTGTTGCTAAACTTTAAGAAACCACCATCCCCATTGCATGTCCGTATAATAATAACAAAGATCAACATTTACCTGAAAAGGCTATTCAGGTACTTTTCCTGTTTTCAATTATGTATCTCTGTGTGGCTGATTTTTCTTTATATGTTTCAATGAAACAGTATTACAGAATAGATTGAGCTGAGCAGACATAAGAATCCAGCTGTCTTCTATTAAAACAGATTTGCAAAGATGTAAAATAATTCCTTTTTCTCACTAAATTGTTTTTGTTTTGAAAAATACAGATTTTTAAAATAAAACAATGTTATTTACGTTAACATATCTTGGGTTTATTGTTATTTTTAAATCAGTAAATGAGTCTCTTAAAATTTTCTGTTTTAACTTGATTTGGTAAATATCAGTAGATATAAACCACATTAAAAAAAGCTTTTTGATGCTAGCAGTAATTTTTAAGAATGAAAAGAGTCCTGGGGCTAAAAAACTTGAGAACTGTTGGAATAAAGCTCTCTTAAATTTCTGTCAGAGTTCTTAAAATCTATTTACAACTGTTCTCTACTTTTCACTGCCTATTAGATCAGAAGAGATTTACCCCTACCTTTAAAGCTCACAGTCCACTCCCCTTGACCCTTTCCTTTTATCTATCAGTTATCCCCTCTCCCTTTCCACACCATTTAAACAACAGTAAGACCTAATTTTACACATACACTGGAGAAGGAAATGGCAACCCACTCCAGCATTCTTGCCTGGAGAATCCCAGGGACGGGGGAGCCTGGTGGGCTTCCGTCTATGGGGTCACACAGAGTCGGACACGACTGAAGTGACTTAGCAGTAGCAGCAGCAAGACCTAATTTTACACATACACACATTCATACTCAAAGACATTCATACTCACAGCTGTTCTCCTGGAAGAATTTAGCTATACTTTGTGTGTCCAGTATCTTATCTCCCGTTTGCTCTCTAACTTAACTCCAATTCTGCTCTCCAATTCAGCCGTTCCACTCAAATTGCTTTTCTTAATTAACGACCTCAGTGTTGTTAAATCCAAGTAACACCTCTTACCTTTTGACCTCATGTCCATCAGTGCTTACACTACCTTAAAATAAGGTTGCTTTGATGTAAACGTTTTTCTAGTTTTCCTCATACCTGTCTGGTCATTCATATTTATGCCATTTTGTTGGTTCCTCTTTTAACACACGTATGGTTGGTCCTTGGACTTTTGTCTTGGGCATTTATCTTTTTCTCTATATATCACTTTACAGTCTTATATACTTGCATGGTTTTTGTTTTAATCTATATGCATTTGGCTTCCAAATATATATCAATAGCTTGAATTTTCCTTCAGAGCTCCTGATCAGTGTATCAGACCATCTGCTGGATAAATAGAATAGCACTATAGTTAAGAGGGGTTAAGTCAGAAAAAATTGGAGTTGAATTTTAGCTCTTCCACTTTTTATTTGTGTGATTTTGGGTAAGTTTTTGATCTAAGACTCAACTTCTCTGTTTATAAAATGGAGATAATAGTAGTTACCATAGTTTTGTAATATTACTTGAGACTAAGCATTTAGAGCACCTAAGTTTAGACACCAATTGTGCCTAATACACAGTGCCTCAAAATATGTTTGCTGTCTCTCATCTATTAATTATCCTTAACCTCATCCTTATTACTCATTTCTAATATTTTCATAGAAATCTACCTGAACATTCCAATATACTTGCAGTTTGTCTGAAACCAGTCAACTCCAGTTTGTCTAAAACCAAGTTTGTCTTTATTCCTTCTCCAAATAAAAATCCACAAATAAACCTATTTTCTTCCAATCCGTTCTGTTTCAATAAATGCAGCACCACCAACTTGCTGCTTAACCTAGGCATTACCCTCAACTTATAGTCTGTCTCACCCTCCGCATCTAATCAGTCATTAAGGCCTGACCGTTTTATTCCTCATATGCTTCCTGAATCAATACATTTCCTTGATCCTTGTCAAAGCCTCCATCATCTTAGTTTTTCCACAGTACCCTCTCACTTCCTGTCTCTAATGTTTTGCTTTCTTTAGCTAACCTGGTCATTTCGATCTTCCTGTTGTCTTCACTTGACGGGCAAATTCTACTAACTGCCTCTTCAAATACTTTAGTAGGCTCTGCGTGATCTGACTTCTCCTTACCTCTTACTCTCCCACCGCCGCCACCATGGCCTCTGTCACTAAGCCTCACTCAGTGGGTTTAGTTCCTGAATAACCACGTTTTCTTGTGACCCTTTACATGTGCAGTTTTATTTGGGTGAAATGCTTCTTCTCGCCTGAGAAAAAGTATTTCTAGTTCATCGTTCTGCTTAGAGACTTCTCTCCAAGAAGGCTATGCAGAATCTACAGTATGTTTGTTGTCCCTTATGGATGTTTTATATACTTCCCCCGCATAGCACTTCATGTTATTTCCGTTCCGTTCCGTCGCTCAGTCGTGTCCGACTCTTTGCGACCCCTTGGACTGTAGCCTACCAGGCTTCTCCGTCCATGGGATTCTCCAGGCAAGAATACTGGAGTGGGTTACCGTTTCCTTCGCCAGGGGATCTTCCCGACCCAGGGATCGAACCCGGGTCTCCCGCATTGGAGGCAGACGCTTTAACCTCTGAGCCACCAGGGAAGCCCTTGTTATTTAGAATTGCCTATTATTTGTACCCCTCAATATGAAGGACAGATTACTCAGAGAAGACAAATACCAAAAGTGGTAACATCTCTGTGGTGGATCGAGTCATATGTCCTCTTTAGAATTGTTGTATAATCTTTTCAAAATTTTTTTCTGGATTTTTAAAAGAAAAATATGATATCTTAAAAGCCTTTTTTTGGACATGTTAGCTTTTTCAGTATAGTTAGCATTAAATTGGTTTTAGAAGTCAAAATATTCTTCATTTGAGACATTTTTTCTCATTTTTCTTTCAGAGCTTGCAGCTTACTTTAAAACTTGATTTAAACTTTCCGTTGCCAAAAAAAAATAAATTTTGAGTAAAATTGAAATGAAAATTTTGTGTTAGAGTAATATGTTTTGTTCTGTATATTTGTATAACCATTATTTCACTTAACATTTTAGTAAACATAATTTTATGGTATAACTTTTTTTTTCTAATTTAGGATATGTGAACTTTTGCAAAGTGGAGCCATAATGAATAAATTTTATCAGCCTCATGAAGCGCATATTCCCTACCTCCTACAGCTCTTCATTGACTACAATTTGTATGGAATGAATTTAATAAATCTGGCTGCTGTCAAGTTCCGAAAAGCAAGGAGGAAAAGTAAGGTTAATTTCACAAGTTCAAATTAAAACTTTGAAACAAGTATTATGTAATTGATGATTTATAAAATAATATGTATTTAAAAGTAAGTGCTGAGTGGATAAGGAATAGAAATAAATATGCAGAAATATCTTAGAGTTCATCAGGAGAATAATCTCAATTTTTTTTGGTAACACCTTTATTCCTTACAATTCTCTCATTTAAAATGGACAGCTCTGGTTTTTAATATATTCACCAAAGTCAAATTTAGAACATTTTTCAGCACCTCTAAAGGAAGCCCCATAGTCTTTAGCAGTCTCGCGCAGTCCTCCCATGCCTTCACCTCTTAGCAGCGGTTAATCTCCCTTCTGTCTCTGTGTCTGCCCATTCTGCACATCTCTTTTAAATGGAATCATATGTTTGTTTGTTTCACTTAGCCTAATGTTTTCAGGGTTCATCCATGTCGTAGCATGTATCAGTATATCATTCCTTTTTATGGCCAGCTAATACTCTGTTGTGTGAATATACTACATTGTTTACTGATTCATCAGTGACAGACGTCTGGGTTTCCTTCTTTTGCCTATTATGAACAATGCTGCTGTGAACATTCATGTACAAATATTCATAATGCCACGTGTTTTCATTTCTCTTGGGCATATACCTAGGAATAGAATTTCTGGTTAAAATAGTCTAGCATCTTTTGCATTTTATTCTGCCTGGATTCCTTCTCTTCTACTTAAGATCAAGTAAAACCAGCATTTTTCCTGCAATTCTATTGTCCTTTCTGTTATGATTTTTTTTCTTTTCTTTCATTGCCAAACTTTTAAAACCAAAAGTTCGCATTTTTTTCTCTTGTTGTTTACCAGCTGTTCTTTTTTGGCTTAACTCCTTGCACTTCTTCTGCCATACCCAAACTGTGCTCTGAAAAGTAACCAGGGAGGATTTTTTTCCTCCCTGGTTAATAGGATCAACCTTCTCACAAAAACCAATTTAAGAGCTAGGTAAGGTTTTTTTGGAGAAGGAAATGGCAACCCACTCCAGTGTTCTTGCCTGGAGAATCCCAGGGACGGGGGAGCCTGGTGGGCTTCCATCTAGGGGGTCACACAGAGTCGGACACGACTGAAGTGACTTAGCAGCAAGGTTTTTTTGTTTTTTGGTTTTTTTAATCTTAAATGTATCACAAAAAAGATTAGAAACAATAAAGAAGTACTGGCCAAAAGAGGAAATAGAGTGCTGAAAACAGCCTTTGCCTGAGGGGTTTTACTAATCCTGGCTGCCTCCATTGAGACAGTCTTACTAGGTGAGGGAACTAGAAACAGCAGTTCAGGACCTACTGGACATTTTGGAATCCTCTACAGAGGGAGGTAGGGTTTCAAAGAGACTTGCCCAAAGTAGGAAGTGGAACCACTTTGAGACATTTCAACCCAGTTTGAGTCTCCTGGGACTAAAAAAGACTGCCAAATCTACAACTTTTCCTTAGGTGGTGGAATCATTGGATATCCATATACCAGAAAATAAAAATAAGAACCCAGGACTTCCCTGGCAGTACAGTGGATAGGAATCCACCTTCCGGTGCAGGGAACACAGGTTTGATCCATGGTCCAGGAAGATTCCACATACCACGGAGCAGCTAGGCCTGCGAGCCACAGCTCCTGAAGCCCACATGCCCTAGAGCCTGTGCTCTGCAACAAGAGAAGCCACTGCAATGAGAAGCCCATGCACCACAATGAAGAGTAGCCCTCGCTCACTGCAACTAGAGAAAGCTGGCACAGCAAAGAAGACCCAAGGCAACCAAAAGTAAATAAAAAAACAGACAAACAGATAATAAAAATATAAAAAGAGCTCAGACACATCCCACACCCTATGTAAAAATTAAAATGGATCACAGACTTAAATGTAAAATTATCAGACCTCTAGAAGAAAACAATGAGAAAATCTGCCTAACAATTTGATTTTGTCAAAGTTAAAAACTTTCTATAAAAAGTAATATTAGAAAAGTGAAAAGGTAAGTCACAGACTGGGAGAGAATATTTTCAAATTATACATCTGATAAAATACTTATATCTAGAATATATAAAGTGTTAGTCACTCAGTCTTGTCCGACTCTTCAACCCCATGGACTGTAGCCCACAAGGCCTCTCTGTCCATGGGATTCTCCAGGCAAGAATACTGGAGTGGGTTGGCATTTCCTTCTCCAAGAATATATAAAGAACTCTTAAAACTCAGTAATAGGAAAACAAATAGCCCCATTAAAAATGGCCAAAAGATGTGAAAAGAAATTTCGACAAAGAGGTTATAAGGATGGCAAATATAGGAAAAGATGATTCTCAACATTATATATCATTAAGGGAAATACATATTAAAACTACAAAGAACTACTGTTACACATTATTAGAATTAATATCCAAAAAACTAGCAATAAACAAATGCTGGTAAGATTGGGAATGTCATCTCTCATTCATTGCTTGTGGGAAGGCAAAATAGTGCAGTCACTTTGGAAGACAGTTCGCCAATTTCTTGTAATGTAAAATACAGACTCACTATAGGACCAAGCAGTTACACTTCTATATGTTTACCCAGTGATTTAAAACCTACGTCCACCCAAATGTTATGTGGCAGCCTGGATGGGAGGGGAATTCGGGGGAGAATGCATACATGTATCTGTATGGCTGAGTCCCTTCACTGTTCACCTGAAGCTGTCACAACATTGTTTGTCAACTGGCTATACCCCAGTGCAAAAAGGAAAAGAACTTATGTCCACCCAAAAACCTGTATGCAGATGTTTATAACGGCTTTATTTCATAATTGCTAAAAATCTAAAGTAACCAAGGTGCCCACTCAGTGGGGGCCATGGATAAACTGTTATATACCAATTCAGTGGAATACTGTTTATCAGTGAAACACATTACGATATTGATTCCTACAGCATTGATGAAAGTTGAATTCATTTACTAAGTGAAAGCGAGACCTAAAGTTGCTCAGTCATGTCCGACTCTGTGAACCCATGGAGACCAGGCTCCTCCGTCCATGGGATTTTCTAGGCAAGAGTACTTTAGTGGGTTGCCATTTCCTTCTCCAGGGAATCTTCCCAACCCAGGGATCGAACCTGGGTCTCCTCCATTGCAGACAGCTTTTACCATCTTAGCAACCAGGGACATATACAAATTGTATGGTTTTATTCATATAACGTTCTGGTAAAGGTGAAACTATAGAAATGGAAAATATATTAGTGGTTTCCAGGAATTGGAGAAGAGTAGAATATTGATTACAAAACAAATATATAGGGGAACTTTTCAGATGAATTATTCTGCATGTTACTTGCATGGTGGTATGATTTTCTACAGTCATCAAATCCATACCAAGCATTGATGGTCAACCGTCCCTGTCATTGGATATAATATTATTTGAATATCATGTCCCCTCTCTTATGATGTGATCATCATGGTATTCTTCATAAAAAAAACCTCATTGTGGCATTCTTCACGAAAACTCATAATGACAATCTAGTCATAAGAAAAACATCGACAAACCTGGATTGGAGGACATTCTGTAGGTTAGCTAAGCAGTAATCATGACTGTTGAGGTCATGAAAATGAGGAAAGACTGAGAAATAGAGCAGAGGAGACTCGGAACACATGATAACTAACTACAGTGAAGTGTCTTACTTTAGATCCCTGAAACAGAAAATGGACAGTAGTGGGTAAACTGGTGAAGTATAAGTAAAGTGCATGGTAGTTAATAGGAATGTCCCTGGGTCAGTTTCTTTGATAGATGTACTGTGGAAATGTAAAATGTTAACAGTGGGAAGGATGTGATAAGCAGTATTCAGAAACCGTACTATCCTTGTAATGTTTCTGTGTCTAAAATTCTTCCAAAGTAAAAAGGTTATTGGGGGAACAACAGGTTGGTTATCAGTGTCAAATATAGCTGGGAGTACAAGAAGGATTGAGGAATGGAAAATGTTTTAGAGAAAGTGCAGTTCAGTTCAGTTCCGTTCAGTCGCTCAGTCGTGTCCGACTCTCCGCGACCCCATGAATCACAGCACGCCAGGCCTCCCTGTCCATCACCAACTCCCGGAGTTCACTCAAACTCATGTCCACAGAGTTGGTGATGCCATCCAGCCATCTCATTCTCGGTTGTCCCCGTCTCCTCCCGCCCCCAACCTTTCCCAGCATCAGAGTCTTTTCCAGTGAGTCAACTCGTCGCATGAGGTGACCAAAGTATTGCAGTTTCAGCTTCAGCATCAGTCCTTCCAATGAATATTCAGGACTGATTTCCTTTAGGATGGACTGGTTGGATCTCCTTGCAGTCCAAGGGACTCTCAAGAGTCTTCTCCAACACCACAGTTCAAAAGCATCAATTCTTCGGCGATCAGCCTTCTTCACAGTCGAACTCTCACATCCAGAGAATGTGCAGGAGGTATTTATAGGAAAAGGATGTCCTTTTTACAAAAGTTTGTTTCCAATAGGTGAAAAAGCATGAGAAGAGTCTTAATTAGCAAATATATGTAAGCCGTTTATTTTAGTTACAAAAGTTAGATGAGTATTGGAAGGTACGACTGGAAGGCAGAAATTTATGAAATTTCTTTGGGGAAAATTAAAAGAGAAATTTCCAGTATGATGAAATAAAATTTGTGTTTTATCATTATTAATAAACCTTCAGGTTTTTGTTTTGTTAAAAAAATAGATTTAAAGATTATACTGAAATGGAAAGAATAGGTGAATTATTTTTTGTATTGCATTTTATCATGTTATCTCAGATATATAATTAAATGGACAGTAAACTTCTGTTATATAACATATAAATATGTTATATATGCATAACTTAATATTTTAATCGTGTAAAACAAGATAATGTAGTCTATAATGTAGTCTTTTGAAAGTAAATTTATAAGTGAAAAATATATAGAAATTTTAATATTTTATACTGCAAGGAGATCCAACCAGTCCATTCTAAAGGAGATCAATCCTGGATGTTCATTGGAGGGACTGATGCTAAAGCTGAAACTCCAATACTTTGGCCACCTCATGCGACGAGTTGACTCACTGGAAAAGACTCTGATGCTGGGAAAGGTTGGGGGCGGGAGAAGAAGGGGACGGCGGAGAATGAGATGGCTGGATGGCATCACCGATTCTGTGGACATGGGTTTGGGTGTGCTCCGGGAGTTGGTGATGGACAGGGAGGCCTGGCGTGCTGTGATTCATGGGGTCGCGGAGAGTCGGACACGACTGTGCGACTGAAATGAACTGAACTGAACTGATGCATATACCATTTTGTCTTAGTATTCAGTTATATACTCAGTTGTCAAATGAAATGGAAATATTATTAAGGTGAAGGAAGTAGTATATAGAAGTACTTAGAGTAAATATTTTTTAGATCAGAGGCATTTTTTTTTTTACTATTCTCCATAGTGACTTTATATTACATTTTTAACATCCAGAGTTGAAAAGAATGACAAATTTATTTATAAAATAAAATAATACAAAAAGTGGAGATAAAGTGTGACTTTTAATACTATAATAGGTAACTTGGTAGTTAGTAAACATGTAGATTATTTATTCTTATAAATGTATTAGAAAATAATTATTTTGTAATTTACAACTTACAAAGTATTTCATATAAATACTCTTGTCCCATAACACCAAAGCCTTCAAAAACTTCTGAAGGTAGACAGAACCACTTACATGGTTTGATACCTGTTTTGTTAAAGCAGTAAAGATGGTGAGTCTAATTAATTACATAATTTTGTGATCAAGCTCACCAAATAAGTATTAAATTGTTGAAGAGGATTGCAAATTTAGTGTTTTTTCTTACACATTATTGTTAATCATATATCCTCCAATATAAAATGAGAAGTTAAAAAAATACTTTATGTTGGGATTCCTTCTTTGGTACTCATTCAAGCTTTGTTTATCTGAAAATTTAAATTCCTCATAAGAGATCACAAAAAGATTGCTAACATTTAGAGACCATTTCCAAAGCATGGCCCCTGGACTCTGTTTATTCATCTGGGATAACTAAGCAAAAGTGTAGTTCTCTCCAACTACTGGTCAAATTGTATTTGCATTTGCCCCAGCTTTCCACTCGCTGTTATTGCCATTACTTTTGGAATGCATTATGTGTTTTCTTTTTATTCAAGGATTAGTATGTTTTGAATTTTATCTGGAATCTGGTTTCCACTAGAATTTTAGTTGAGGCTCATCGAGAATACCCTAGGAATTTAGATTAAAGTTTACAAAAATTCTTAGTTTTTTTTTAAATGAAATTTTAAGCACATCTATTGCTATAGTGTGTTTAATTGTATCATACTTTTATTCTAGTATGAAAGTATTGTGGCCATTTGTCTATCATATCCGTATATTGCAGATACTTTTCTCCCCTCTCCATTTGGAAACCTTACTCTCCACTGTGCAAATGCATTCCAGTATGTTTATGAATTTTTAGGATACAGTTTTAGGAACTAGTCATGTGGGTTGTATACTAATTTACCTAAAGAGTAATTATATGTAAATTAAAAGTGGAACTTAACCTTTTTGCCTTTTTATTTCTAGATGATCCATTGCGTCCGACTGGGTCTTGCAAGGATCGGCTACCAGGAAAAAATTCCCTTACTGGTACTTTATTTCTGTGGGAAGAAGGCGAAATACCAAGGTTAGTTAATGTTGTAAAGGAAAAGAAAACTTATTTACATATGTCCTACTCTATTCAGAAATCAGTGGTTAGCATAATTTAATAATTGTTTCTTTGTAAGTTTATCAAAAAAGCAAATCTCAACATTAGTATGTTACATGGATCATAGATTTCAAAAATAAACTGTGAAAATAGGTTGAATATATACCTAGTTATTATCTAATTAATAAAAGGAATCTGGATGTAAGTTTTTATACTTCTCTCCAACATATGTCTTGTTTGTACATTCTAAATCGACGTCCTACAACTTGTCAAGTGGGCTTCCCTGGTGGCTCAGAGAGTAGAGAATCCACCTGCAATGCAGGAGACCTGGGTTCGATCCCTGGGTCAGGTAGATCCCCTGGAGAAAGGAATGGCTAAGCACTGCAGTATTCTTGTGTGGAGAATCCCGTGGACAGTGGAGCCTGGCGGGCTGCAGTCCATGGGGTTGCAAAAAGTCAGAGATGACTGAGTGACTAAGCACATACATACACAACTTGTCAAGTAAAAATCATATAATATAAAAGCAATTTAAAACCTAAACAGCAGGACTTCCCTGGTTGTCCAGTGATTAAGACTCCAAACTTCCACTGCAGAGGGGTTCCATTCCTGGTCAGGCAACTAAGATCCCATATGTTACATGGTACAGCAAATAAATATTTAAATCAGTAGGTAAACCAATCAATCCTAAATGGAAAATATTTTTAATAAAAATAACCCCTAAATATTTCTGAATATTTGTGAGGAAAAAAAGTGGGTTACTGTAATGTATATGAATAATACAGTTTGTGATTTCTTTTGACTAGTATTTATTAGACTCTTGGAGAAGGTAAGATATTCCAAAGGCTTAGATTTCCCTACTATAAAGTAGATATATAGTCAGTACCTGTCAAAATTATCATAATATCTTAATCTACATAGAAGTAGAGGATTTTTGTTTTATACCAAAAAGTTGTTGTCCAAGCTTTCTTGATTCTTTTGTTGATTATTTGGGTATTGATGGGGTGGTGTGGTGTCCTCTTTTTCACTACTTATATGTCACCTGATAAGTTTTAAGCTTTTTTTTTTTTAATGAAGGATGCAAAGTAGACATATTCAGTTAAATGACATTTTTTCATAATAAAATGTGAATTTATTAATCGGTTGAAGATAAGCTGTCATAAGAATATTTTAGAGCTTAATTTATATAGTTTAAGATACTAATATGTTCTTCACAGAATTTCCATATTATAGAATTGCTTTGGCTTTTTAAGACCTAACATTAAGACTCTCGTTAAATAATGATAGAAATATGTTGATTTATGACTAATATTATGCCAAAATGAGACTTCAAAGACTTCCAAGTGGACAGTGACTTGCCTTACCTCCGGATTCAGTTAGCAAATGTCAGGACTTTTTGGTAAAGTCATACACGGATACATACATATGTGCTTCTAGGGTCCTCAGATACAGCAGAATTGTTTTTATAATTGTGTTGAAATGGTATTAATTTTAGAGAGAGTATTATTTAATGCATCAAATTCAAGTTCTAATTTGTCCAGAACAAAGTGACTGACAAGCTGTTTTCTGTCTCGTTTTTGTGCCTGTGATATAGTTCCTCTATCTCTCTGAAATTGGAACAAATTAGCTTAACCCAAAGATTTGACCTACTCACTAGATCCCTTGGTTTTCAAAGTTCTATATTTAGTAAGTTGTTTTTTGTGTGATCAACTCAAATCAAGGTTTATTTGTGTTGGAAGCCTTTTTCAGCAAGCATCTTTCTGTTTAGGTCATAAGACTATATAGTAGAGCTTCACTGGTTAGGAGTTAGTTTAAAGAAACTCTGTGTATTATAATGAAGAGTTTGAATTATTTTAAAAGCATAGGTGAGCTTCCCTGGTGGCTCAGTGGTAAAGACTCTGCCTGCTGTTGCAGGAGACACAGGTTCGATCCCTGGGTTAGAAAGATCCCCTGGAGAAGGAAATGACAACCCACTCTAGTTCTTGCCTGGAAAATCCAATGGACAGAGGAACCTGGTGAGCTGTAGTTCATGGGGTCACAGAGAGTTGGAAATGACTGAGCACAGTATGGTACAGAGCAAAGATAAGAAATGGCAAACTAGTGAAATTAGACAAGGTATTCAGAACTAGAATTTATAATAAATGTAGGTTAGCTATAACCTACATTTTTGTCTCATACTTTTAGGCTTCTTGTATTAAACATGAAAATCTATCATTTCATCAAATACAAATAACAAAACGACATAAACTTTTTTTGCCAAATCAGTACTCTTAAATTTTATTAGTTTCATTTTTACCCCCGTGTGAGCACCTTCCTCTGGGTACCTTTTTTTTTTTTTAACCAAAAATGTTTTATATTCCTTCACAAGGAATTTCAAGGGCTGAAATTCCACAATTTCACAATATTATTTTGAATAGTAATATTGATAATAATAATATCTGAATAATTTCACAATATTATTTCAAGGGCTGAAACAAATAGCAACAGACTCAATGAGATGAAAGTGCTGCATTTGCAAGTCTACTAACCTTACCTGCTGTGGTGGTGGTGGTGTTGCTAAGTCGTGTCCAACTCTTGCAACCCTATGGACTATATAGCCCATGAGGCTCTTGTGTCCATGGGATTTCCCATATGAGAATACTGGTGTGGGTTGCCGTTTCCTTCTCCAGGGAATCTTCCTGACCCAGGGGTTGAACCCACATCTCCTGCATTGGCAGGTGGGTTCTTTTCCATTGAGCCACCAAGGAAGCCCTGCTGGCTCATTGTAAATTACTACATATCATGGATTTGCCAGAGTGTTGAATTCACAAAGGTCGAATCTACTGCAGTAATCTCAACCTGGCTGCCCATCAGAATGATCTGAAGAGATTTAAAAAAATTAACAGATGTCTGAGCTGTACCCTCAGTGACTGTAATTTGTGGGTCTATTGTGTTAAGCTGTGAATAGAAATATTCAGAGAGGTACAGTTGCCTAATTACCATTGTATTGCTTATCTACCTTTCATAATTAAAATGAACGGCCTACATGTATTTGCAGGCTCAAATTTATTTAAATTTTTAAAAAATTATTTCTAATTGGAGAATTATTGCTTTACAATATTGTATTGGTCTCTTCCACATATAAACCTGAATCAGCCATAGTTAAACATATGTCCCCTCCCTCTTCAACCTCCTGCCCACCTCCCATCGTATCCCACCCCTCTGGGTTGTTTTTCTATTTACTGAAAGCAGTTTTTTCATTTCTGAACTTCCTAAAAGATGATGCTGTTAAAATGCTGCACTCACTATGCCAGCAAATTTGGAAAACTCAGCAGTGGCCACAGGTTTGGAAAAGGTCAGTTTTCATTCCATTCCTAAAGAAGGACAATGCCAAAGAATGTTCAAACTACTGCACAGTTGCACTCAATTCACATGATAGCAAAGTAATGCTCATAATCCTTCAAGCTAGGTCTCAACAGTATGTGAACCAGGAACTTCCAGATGTTCAAGCTGGATTTAGAAAAGGCAAAGGAACCAGAGATCAAGTTGCCAACATCCACTGAATCATAGAAAAAGCTAGAGAATTCCAGGAAAAGATCTACTTTTGCTTCATTGACTACGCTAAAGCCTTTGACTGTGTAGATCACAACAAACTGGAAAATTCTGAAAGAGATGGGAATACCAGACCACCTAACCTGCTTTCTCCTGTGAAAACTTCATGAAGGTCAATAAGCAACAGTTAGAATCAGACATGAACAGTGAACTAGTTCCATGTTGGGAAAGGAATACGTCAAGGCTGTATATTGTCACCCTGCTTATTTAACTTATATGCAGAGTACATCATGTGAAATGCTGGGCTGGATGAAACACAAGCTGGAATCAAGATTGTGGGGAGAAATATCAATAACCTCAGATATGCAGATGACACCACTTTTATGGCAGAAAGCGAAGAAGAATTAAAGAGCCTCTTGATGAAGGTGAAAGAGGAGAGTGAAAAAGCTGGCCTAAAACTCAACATTCTATAAACAAAGATCATGGCATCCAGTCCCATCACTTCATGGCAAATAGATAGGGAAATAATGGAAACAGTGACAGACATTATTTTCTTGGGCTCCAAAATCACTGTGGACGGAGACTGCAACCATGAAATTAAAAGATGCTTGCTCCTTGGAAGAAAAGCAATGACAAACCTAGGCAGCGTATTAAAAAGCAGAGGCATTACTTCGCCTGTGAAGGTCCATACATGCTATGCTTAGTTACTCAGTCATATCCACCTCTTTGTGACCCCATGGACTGTAGCCCACCAGACTCCTATGTGGGGGTTCTCCAGGCAAGAATACTGGAGTGGGTTGCCATGCCCTTCTCCAGAGGTTCTTCCCAACCCAGGAATCGAATCCAGGTCTCCCACATTGCAGGCAGATTCTTCACCGTCTGAGCCACCAGGGAAGCTTAGTCATGTATCAATGTGAGAGCTGGACAATAAAAAAGGCTGAGTGCTGAAGAATTGATGCCTTCGAATTGTGGTGCTAGAGAAGATTCTTGAGAGTCCCTTGGACTGCAAGGAGGTCAAACCAGTCAATCCTAAAAGAAAATCAACCCTGAATATTCATTGAAAAGACTGATGCTAAAGCTGAAGCTCCAGTACTTTCGCCACCTGACGGTAAGAGCCGACTCATTGGAAAAGACCCTGATGCTGGGAAAAAATTGAGGGCAGGAGAAGAAGGGAATGACAGAGGACGAGATGGTTGGATGGCATCACCGACTCAGTGAGTTTGAGCAAACTCATTCACAGGAGAGGGTGAAGGGTAGGGAAGCCTGGCTTGCTTCAGTTCATGGGGTCGCAAAGAGTTGGACAGATCTGAGCAACTAAACAGCAACAACATCCTTTCCCTAGTAACACCTCCTATTCTGAATGTCTGAAGTAGTTTTTAATAAGGACAAGAAATAATTGTAAGTTTCTACTGTGAAATTGCATTTTTAAATATTTCCTCCCTTTGTCACAAATGATCTACTGGAAAATTCACCCTTGAAATTTATAATATAATTCTTTCAAAATTGTGAAACATTTTAATATAAAGGAGAAAACTATTGGCCAAAACTATTTTATCTGATACTTTATTTCATGGCATAACTTATTTTGTTAAATTAGACAAGCTGTATTGAGAATTTCTTTTTCTGAAAGTTAAAGAGATGGATATACTGTGATAGTTTGATAAACATGCCCCTCCTCAGTGGTAAAAAGATATATGTGTGTTGTGTCTGTATATCTGTATCTATATATGTGTATAGATAAATTCTAAAAATTATTTGTTTTAACAAATTAATTGCTTATGTTCCATCAAAATTTATACCTATGGCTGATTCATGTGAAGGTTTGACAGAAAACAACAGAATTCTGTGAAGCAATTGTCCTTCAAATAAAAAATAAATAAATTTTTAAAAATAAACTTATTTCTTAGATATGGACAATGGAGAATGAGCTTTGTTAATATGTTTCTCTTAAAACATGCCCTTATGTGGTATCACCTCTTTTCCTAGCTATGATCTCAATATTGGACTTGGGTTTTTTCACAATTGTCACGTTATGGAAAGTTTTAAAGCATTCCCCAGCTGAGTAGTAGTCGTTGAAGGCAGGGAGAGCAATATCACTTGCCCACTTTTCAATATGTTTATCTCCCCTCAACTCTTGTTATATATTTCCTCCTAATTTTTAAAAACCATCTTTTTTAATTTTTGAAAGCCATCTTTTAATAATTGCTGAGATAGATGCCTTTGGGAAAGTAATTGCATATATGTATGGTTTTTGATGAGTCCCCTCTCTTGTCTCTCTATTGTCTTAACCCAGCTGGCTCTGGATGTGACCCACATGCTGAAACATTGTATATTCCCTTTTATATATTTATATAATTTTATATATTTATGTGTTGTTTATTTTTGGCTGTGCCAGGTCATTGTTTCCTGGGCTATCTCTAGTTGCAGACAGCTGGGGCTGCTCTCTAGTTACAGCTTCTCATTTCAGTGGCTTCTCTTGTCGAGGAGCACAGGCTCTAGGGCGTGTGGGCTCAGCAGTTGCGGCTCCTGGGCTCTAGAGCACAGGCTCAGTAGTTGTGGTGCACAGGCTTAGTTGCCCCACAGCATGTGGGATCTTCCCGAGCAGGGATTGAACTTGTGTCTCCTGCATTGGCAGGCAGATTCTTTACCACTGAGCTACCAGGAAAGTACTGTACATTCCTTTTATATAAAATATAATGAACCAAAGTATGTAAAATGATCCCAAAAAGATCTCTGTAGAGTTATCAATTGATAAATATCACTGGCTTTCTGGTTACCCCTTAAACATGAAAAATCATTTAAGAAAAATCTTAAGAAAATTTTCTCATGTAATTATTGTGTCTTTTGATACTTCTTTAATACAGCTCTTTAATACTGGAAGGTGTTGAACCACAGAGTACTTGTGAATTAGAAGTGGATGCTGTAGCTGCTGATATCTTAAATCGGTTGGACATTGAAGGTATATACATAGTTATTCTTAATGTATATTTTTATGTTTAAAAATCCATGACCAAAGAATGGAAAAAGTATAAAAGAAAACATCACTAGGGAAGTGAAATTAAAGGAAGATGTAAAATATTATGAAGATTTTTTTTCTGTACCCCTATGAGATAGCCATTTTTTCATTTATGCTTCATTCATATGAGTTTGTTTGTATAGACATAAACCTGAAGTAAGTGTGACACTACATAAATAAATTATCCATTATAAAAGAATTTACTATGCTCTGCCTTCTAATTTTCTTATTTTCAGATTATGTACCAGGGAGGGGACTTTTGGGTCTGTTGACTATCATCAGATGTTTGAATCTTATTCACTTGCTGGGGTTTTAGGGAACTAGTAAGAAAACTAAAAAGGGAGTAATATAGTAAATGTAGGTTGGGATAATTTGTTTTATTACACAGAATAGGTAATTGTTTTTCTTAAGGGCAACATTTTTTTTTTAATGTATGGTTTTCTTTTTTTTTTTTAAGCAAGTATTTTTCACTTTGACCCTTGTCGTATTGAAGTATTATTGTGATTACAGCTCAAATTGGTGGAAACCCTGGTCTACAGGCCATATGGGAAGATGAAAAGCAACGGCGAAGAAATAGAAATGAAACTTCTCAAATTAGTCAACCTGAATCACAAGGTACAAGCCTAATAATACTCTGATGATATTTTTTACCTGGATATTTTAATGCAAAAGTGCAAACCATTGAATTTTTACCTTGACATTAGATTTTGCTTTTCAAACTACATTTAAATTTTCTACATATTTTTCTTCCTATTCTCATTATTCTTCACATCCAAAGTGTCACTTATTGTCTCCTATAAGAAATTGACATCTTCATTGGCCTTGGTTTTCATTCTACTCTTTTCTCCTTTTTCTTTCTCTAGTATGTTTTAACCTTGGCATTTCCAAATGAGCTCTAAAATACTTACAGAAGAGCATAAATCCCAACTTAGAAACACTGTTTAGTTCATTAAACTTTGAAAATGTAACCCATGAAATTCTGTCCCCAAATTATTTCTCTGGGTTTGTTATAAATTCTGACTTTGATTAACTTGTACCTCTGAAGAAAATACTCATTTGATTTGTTACTAAACTTTTGTACATTCAAAAAGAATTGGAAGAAATTTTTAAAATGCCATGGATACAACAAATTATTAAATAAAGGTAAAAGACTAGAAGACAGTTTAAAAGGCAAATGTATTTGAAATACAGTAGTAAGCCTACACTGAAGTCCAATTAAAATTTGTGTTATAATCTCATGGACACAAATCCTTTGATAAATTATGAATACCTTTTATGCCTTTTAAAATAGAAATATTTTATAAAGGGAAAATTTCTGGGTTCATGGTGTATGATAACATTTTTAGATAGAAAATAATGTTTTTGTTTTCTATTTAATTTATAGAACTTAATCTTGAAATGACTTTAAGTTCTTACTTTTATAGCTTCAGTAACAACCATTTCTTTTTTGTTTGATTTATAATAGGACTGTTTTTAGGTGGTGTTATATGTGTCAAATATAGGAAATTGCTACCATTTTAAAAGGTACTCTAGGAAAAAGGAAACTATTTCATTCATTTGCTGTCTACATTTTTTAATGAACTTTTAAAATTCAAAGATCGCAGGTTTGTGCCAGCAACAGAAAGTGAAAAAAAATTTCAGAAGAGACTTCAGGAAATTCTCAAAGAGAACAATTTCTCTGTGTAAGTGGTTATTTATTATAAATCTCAGAACTAATTTTATTGCTTTGTTATGTAGTTTGTTATAAAGGATATGTTTTAATTAAGCAGAACGTTATCAGGATCTGTGGACTACAGCGATGGATCCCAGGAGTTCTCTGCTGAATTAACATTGCACTCTGAGGTTCTGTCTCCTGAAATTCTTCCATGTACACCAGCTAATATGATAGAAGTCCACAAAGATGCAGAGTTGAGCAAAGGTAAGGTTTTCCTGCAAACATACAGAAAATACCGTTATAGACATCCTGTGTATCTAGTACTGAGATATTAGTATTTAGTTGAGTTAACTCGTTTTTTTTTCCTAAGACCTAAATATTATTGATGTAGCAAAAACCTCTCTCTTATTCCTTTACCTTTTCTTAATCTCTAGAGGTAAGCATCATTCTCAAGTTGCTACAGATTGTTAAATCATATATGGTTTTATATGTTCTTACATAGGTATGTCCACAACAAATACTATTATTTTAGGTTTTTAAATTTTACATAAATAGTGTCCTACTTAGATTAAGCAACTTACATTTTTCATTCAGCATTATATTTTTTAACAATTGAGGTATAATTTATATGACATAAAGTTCACTCATTTCAAGTGTATAATCCAATGATTTATGATAAATTTACAGAGTTGTACTAACATCTCCATAATTCAATTTTGGGTAAATCATGTAAAATATGTGATCTTTTGTACTTTTTTACTTAGCATAACATTTTTAGTTTTTTCCATACTGTAGATCTCTATCAGTATTTCATTCCATTTAATCATCTAATAGTGTTGCCTTATAGTGATATATTTTATTGATTCATTCATCAGTTGATGAATATTTGAGTTCTTTTCACTTTTTGGACCCTAAAGAATAATGCTGTTCTGAACATTTGTGTGGATATATATTTTCATTTTTCTTGAGTGGATACCAAGGAAAAGAATTGCTGGGTCATTTGATAAATTTGTGTTTAACGGCCAAACTGTTTTCCTAGGTGACTGCACTTTTACATTCCCATCAGCAGTATATGAGGATTCCAGAGACCTTACATTCTCACTAACACTTGTTATTATCTGTCTTTTTTTATATAACCATCCTAGTATGTGTGAAATGGCATCTCATTATGGTTTAATTATCATTTCCTTCATTAATAATGATGTTGAGTATCTTTTGTGTCAGCAGCAATAACTTTGAAATCTATTCTTGTTCTTACATGTTTGTAGGTCACTCATTTTTGCTGCTGATGAGCATTCTTTTGTAAGACTAAACAAGTTTATCTGATTCTCTACAACTCTTAGATGGTTTTCACTTTTGCACTGTGGTTAGCAGTGTCACATCTGTCACCTTGTGGCCACGTGCAGGAGTTTCTCTACAGAAAACATATAAAAGTATAATTTGCCAAGTCTTAGGGTGTATGTGTTATTAAACTCGACCTTAGATAGCATCTGTTCTTTCAGGGTTTCTGCAATGCAGTTAGCTTTTACATGGTTGGTAGTCAAGAGTGTAATGAAAGTTTTACTCAGAAGTTATGCTTTTTATGCATACAATTTTTCTAGGCAGGGGAGTCAGAATAGCAGGAGTAGAATTACCAACCTTCAGTACGAAAGCAAAAGCCCTCTTTTCACTGCTGCATGGGCAGCAGAGGCACGCTTGACTGTATTAAACAGCAGCTAGAAATGAGCACATACATCCACGTAGGGCTTCCTCCTTCCCTAAGAGTTGCATCCTAGCATTGTGCCCTCTGACTCAGAGCAAGTTACACCCTCTCCCAAGTACTGTAATGGCAGCCTTTTGGATCAGAGCTCTACTTTGATTTGCTTTGTCTTAGCATCTGCTGCTGCTAAGTCACTTCAGTCGTGTCCGACTCTGTGTGACCCCATAGACGGAAGTCCACCAGGCTCCCCCATCCCTGGGATTCTCCAGGCAAGAACACTGGAGAGGGTTGCCATTTCCTTCTCCAATGCATGAAAGTGAAAAGTGAAAGTGAAGTCGCTCAGTCGTGTCCAACCCTTAGCGACCCCATGGACTGCAGCCTACCAGGCTCCTCCATCCATGGGATTTTCTAGGCAAGAGTACTGGAGTGGCTTGCCATTGCCTTCTCCTAGCGCCATCCTAATCAAAATGTACCCAGAATTTCCATACTACTATTGCCTGTGCATTTTTAGTATCTACTATAACAATTTCCAGCCACACTGAGCTGCCTGCCTGACTGAGCAGTTTATTTCCTCTGGTACCAATTATTGATTTTGTTAGTATTCTCGTTACAAAGTTGCGTAAATTTTGTCTTACCATTTAATTTTCCTTATAAGTTCAATTTTAGTGCTCAGATTTTGAGGTATGTTAACAATAAAACTATCACATTTTATTAAAAAATTGTTCTATGAAATGATTATGCCTAAGTTTATATTCCCACAGAATGTTAGAGCTTTTACTTCCCTACATGCTCAACAATATTTGATAGTGTGAGATGCAAAAATTTTTTGCCATTCTCATTCTTCAGAATCTGAATAGTTTAATCTGCATTTCCTGATTACTGATATTTATAAGTATTTGGGTCTTTCTATCTGAGAATTGCTTATTCATGTTCTTTGCTCATTTTCTATTGCATCACTTGTTTTCTTACTAATGTGTAGAAATTCCTTGTATTTTCTAGATATCAAGCCCTTGTTAGTTTTCTTTATTGTAGATATTTTCTCCTTATCTAGACTTGAACTTTATTTTTAGTCTTTTTTCCCATTTTCTTCCCTTTTTAAAAGAGTGTTTTATATGTCTTTTTAGCATTATATTTAGCAATTTTTTTCCTTTACTGTTTGATTTTTGTACCTGATTTACAAGTCATTTCCTATCCTGCTGTAATGAGGTTTTTCCTCCTTAAGGTTTATGTTTGCTTACAGTTGGTTTTCCACATGTGGGTCTTCCGTTCATCCTATATGTTACTTGTGTACATAGTAAGGATCTTACTGTATCTGTTTTTTCTAGGTATAAAGAGCTAGTTGTTCCAACACATTTATTGAAAAAATTTGTTTTCACTGAATTCCCCAACCTCAATTGTGTTCTCCCATGTTAATATCATACTGTTGTAATTACTGTTGCTTTGTGAGTGTGGATATATATCAGGGGCAGATCTCTGAACAGCTTCAAAATTGTCTTAATGACTCTTGGATCTTTTAAAAAGCTCTTCCATGTTAATTATAAGATCAGATTGTCTTGTTTCTGAAAAGAACTTTGTTGAGATTTTATTGGAAAATTATTGAATTTATAGACCGATTTAGAAATATTTTAAATCTTTCTATATACCAAATTATCTCATTTATGAGCATGGTATATTTCTCAGTTTATTTGGTCTTCTTCCTTGTCTTTCAGTAAAGCTTTGTGGGTTTTTTTGTAAAAGTATTTAATATCTTTTGTTAGACATGTGCCAGGTGCCTCATAATTGTTGCTGTTGTAAATTTATCTTTCAAAAATTACATCTTCTAATTGCTGATGTTAGGACCTTCACTGACCTTGTGTGTCAGTCTTCTATCCAACAACTTTTATTAGTGTTGATAATTTATATGTTTCATTGGATTTTCTGTGTAGAGTCATTATCAGAAAATAATTATTACTTCCCTTCCCATTCTTATACTTTTTTAATGTTTCAATGCACTGCTTAAGAACTCTACAATAATGTTAAGTAGAAATCATAAAAGCGTTTCTTCCTGGCTTTAAAGGGAATGTTTTTGTATTTCATCATTAATTATGAAATTTACTACAGGATATTGGTAGATAAATTTTAGTTTATTAAATACCAATTAAATCTTCTATTGCTTGATTGCTATGACCCACCTAGATAGTATATTAAAAAGCAGAGACCTTACTTTGCCAACCAAGGTCCGTCTAGTCAAGGCTATGGTTTTTCCCGTGGTCATGTATGGATGTGAGAGTTGGACTGTGAAGAAAGCTGATCGCTGAAGAATTGATGCTTTTGAACTGTGGTGCTGGAGAAGACTCTTGAGAGTCCCTTGGACTGCAAGGAGATCCAGCCAGTCCATTCTAAAGGAGATCAGTCCTGGGTGTTCATTGGAAGGACTGATGCTAAAGCTGAAGCTCCAATACTTTGGCCACCTCATGCGAAGAGTTGACTCACTGGAAGACTCTGATGCTGGGAAGGATTGGGGGTGGGAGGAGAAGGGGATGACAGAGAATGAGATGGCTGGATGGCATCACCGACTCGATGGACGTGAGTTTGAGTGAACTCCGGGAGGCCTGACAGGGAGGCCTGGTGTGCTGTGATTCATGGGGTCACAAAGGGTCGGACACAACTGAGCAACTGAACTGAACTGAACTGAAGGACAATTTGAATTTTTAAAAGCAAGAATGGATATTAAGTTTTACCAAATTTTTCTTTCTGAATTTATTGACATAATCAGTTTTTTCTCTTTTACTCTGTTAATATGGTAGTTACATTAATAATATGTCTAATGTTAAACTGTCCTTGCACTCCTGAAACAAATCCTTGTTTGTGATAATGTGTTTTTTTTTAAGCATTGCTGTATTTACTTGGCTAATAATTTTGTTTAGGGTTTTATTTTTTTTCTTCCAGGAATTGAGAAGCATTCATACTTTAACCCCATTAAATGCATTATAGAGCTTTTCCTGTTTTCACCTCTCCTTTCAAGAATTTTTATTGGATTGATATAGTCTATTTTTAGAGATTTGATACATCTCATCTGTAAAACCATTCAGACTTACACAGGTCTTTTTGTGGCTTGATTTTTATGTGAGGGTGAGGGTAGTAAGGGCTTCCCTTGTGGCTCAGATGGTAAAGAATCTGCCTGCAAAGCATCAGACCCAGGTTTGATCCCTGGGTCAGGAAGATCCCCTGGAGAGGGAATGGCTGCACTCCTGTATTCTTGCCTGGAGAATTCCATGGACAGAGCAGCCTAGAGTCCATGGGGGAAATAAAGGATGTGGATTTTAAACTATTAATTTATCTTCCTTAATTGTTACAGGTTTATTCAGGTTTTTTATTTCAGTTTGAATCAGAGTTTATATCATATTTTTCCTAAGAAACTACCCATCTAATCTGAGTTTTCCATATTTTTAGTATAAAGTTGCTCATAGTGTTCCTTTAATATATCTCTTTTACCTTTGACACTTCCACTTTTATTTCAAAGTAATTTATTTACTCTTTCTCTCTTTTGTTGTGATCATTCTTGCCAGTCTTATCTATTTTGTAATTAGTTTTAAAACCTGCTTTGTTTTCACTGATCTCAGTTTTGGGTTTGTTTGTTTTCTGCTTTGGGATGACCTGTTTTTTTATAGTTTTCTTCTTTGTTCTTTCATCTTGATTAAACACTCTAGCTATGTCCTGGGATGTTTTAAAAACATTTATTCCTGGAGCTTTTAACTTTTCCTTTAAAAACTGTTGAAAACATTGATTTTCAAGTCTGAATATCAGAAGCAGAAAAATAGAATCCGCATGGGGAACAGAGTGGTCCAGGTGGGGAAACATGTGTGGGTTTATTTCTGAGCTCTGAATTCTATTTCATTAATACATATGTCTGTTCTTGTGCCAATATCATGCTGTTTTGAGTACTGTAGTTTTGTAATATTGTCTGAAGTCTGGGTGAGTTATACCTCCTGCTTTGTTTTTTTTTCTTCAGGATTGCTTCAGCAATTCTGGATCTTTTAGGAGATCCAGAATCTATATCCAAAGTATAAATTTTAGGCTTATTCTAGTTCTGAGAAAAAGTCATGGGTATTTTGACAGGTATTGCCTTAAATATATTGATTGTTTTGGGCAGCATGGCCATTTTAACAGATTTAATTTTTGTAATCCAAGAGCATGGAATATCTTCCCATTTCTTTAAGTTATCTTCAGCTTCCTTTATTAATGTTTTATAGTTTTCAGCATATAAATTTTTCACCTCCTTGGTGAGGTTTATTCCTAAGTATTTTACTTTTTAATGTGATTTTAAAAGGGACATTTGTTTACGTTCCCTTTCTGATATTTTATTGTTAGTGTAAAGAAATGCAAGCAGTTTCTGTGTGTTAATCTTGTATCCTCCTACCTTGCTGTATTTGTTTATCAGTTCTTGTAGTTTGTGTGTAGAGTCTGCTGCTAAGTCACTTCAGTCGTGTCCAACTCTGTGTGACCCCATGACGGAAGCCCACCAGGCTCCCCCGTCCCTGGGATTCTCCAGGCAAGAACACTGGAGTGGGTTGCCATTTCCTTCTCCAGTGTGTGAAAGTGAAAAGTGAAAGAGAAGTCGCTCAGTGGTGTCCGACCCTTAGCGACCCCACGGACTGCAGCCTACCAGGCCCCTCCATCCATGGGATTTTCCAGGCAAGAGTAATGGAGTGGCTTGCCATTGCCTTCTCCGAGTGTAGAGTCTAGGGTTTTCTATATATCATGTGATACTATCTACATATAATGACAGTTTTACCTCTTCCTACCAATTTGAATACCTTTTCTTTTTCTTGTCTGATTGGTGTCGCTAGAACTTCCAATACTGTGTTGAAGGGAAGTGAGGGTCGGCATCCTTGTCTTGTTCCAAATTTTAGGTGGAAGGCTTTCAACTTTTCACCATTGAGTATTATATTGGCTGTGTATGTGTCATAGATAGCTTTTAGTATGTTAAGATATGTTTCCTCTATACTCATTTTTGTAAGGGTTTTAATCATGAAAGGATGTTGAATTTTATCAGATACTTTTTTCTGTATCTATTGAGACGATTATATGGTTATTATCTTTTCTTCTGTTTTGATGTGGTAGATCACATCAATTGATTTATGTATGTTGAACCACCCTTTTGACCCTGGGATGCATCTTAATTGTTCATGGTATATCATCTTTTTTATATGTTGTTGGATTCAGTTTTCTAATATTTTGTTGAAAATTTTTATATCTATATTCATCAAAGATACTGCCCATAATTTTTGTTTTTTTGATAGTGTCTTTATCTGGTTTTGGTATCAGGGTAGTGGTGGCTTCATAGCCTGTCTTTGGAAGTGTTCTTTCCTCTTCAGTCTTCTGGAAGAGTTTGAGAAAAATTAGTATAAGTTCTTCTTTGTATGGTTGGTAGAATTTGCCTGTGAAACCATCTTGTTCTGGACTTTTGTTTGTAAGGAGTTTGTTGTTTTTTTTTAATTACAGATTCTGTTTCATTTCTAGTGATTGGTTGGTCTGAAGGTTCAATATCTATTTCTTCTAGATTCAGTTTTGGAGAGCTGTATGTTTCTACAAAGTTAACCATTTCTTCTAGGTTGTCTCATTGTTCGTGGTAGTCTTACAGTTTTTTGTATTTCTGTGGTAACAGTTGTGATTTCTCCTCTTCAATTTCTTATTTTATTTGGATCTTCTCTCTTTTTTTCTTGGTGAGCCTGGCCAGAGGTCTGTCGATTTGGGTTACCCTTTCAAAGAACCAGCTGTTAGTTTCATTGATTTTTTTTTTTCTAGTTTTTTGAATCTCTCTTTATTTATTCCCTCCCTAATCTTTATTACCTCCTTACTTCTGCTGACTTTAGGTTTTGTTTGTTCTTCTTTTTCCAGTTCTTTTAGGTGGTGGATTAGATTGCTTATTTCAACTTTTTCCTTAAAGAAGGCCTATATCGCTATGAACTTCCCTCTAAGAACTTGTTTTACAGATTTTAATGTACAGTGACTTTATCAGGGTAATATAACTGTACAAACTAGGTAGTTGATTTAGTGAAGAGATTGTAAACATTTAGTGATCACAGTTTCAGGGTTGTTTTGTTTTTTTTTCTGTGTGACTGGTTAGATTTCCTGTGACTTTCATTAAGTTTATTATGTTTATATTTAACATACATTGCTAACACTTCAAAATTTTAAATAGGTTTACAGTGTAATATTTACTAATTTACACAAACTGTAAGCAATTTCAGATTAGTTCATTTACTTTAATGTTTCTGTGTTCTTTGTCCTCTTAAGGTCACACTAGACCCAAAGTGGAGGAAGCTCTTATTAATGAAGAAGCAATTTTGAACCTTATGGAAAACAGTCAGACTTTTCAGCCTTTGACCCAAAGACTGAGTGAGTCACCAGTTTTCTGTAAGTAACTATTCTGCCATAAATTTTCAGTATGTTAAATCAACAAAAGTGCATATATCAGGTAGTATTTTTTCTTTTATTTGAAGAGGTTAAAGTTGCATGTTGAATAAATTCTTAGTATAAAAATGAAATCTTGCATTAAGAGAAGTGTAGTTTCCTTTTTTGTTTTCCATACAGCTTTTCCTGTTAAACAGTTGGTTCTTTTTTTGTTTTCCATACAGTTTTCTTTGTAAACAGTTGAGAAAGAAAATAATTCTCTTTTTCTTAACTTTACTTTGGATGGAAGAGAACTATATTGCTTTAAGGGGAAATGTGTTTATTTTGAATTAAATTCTTCAAAGTTAAGTACATTAATAAAATACCATGATTGATTCTTAATAAGTCTCAGAAATTTCCCTGGACAACACCTTTCAGGCTGTTAATTCTTGACTAGCGTAGGACATAACAGTTATTTCTGAGTATCTTTACATTTCCATGAATGCATTTTCATTAATATTATAAGCCATTTACTAGATTTCAATAATTTAGTCAAAATTACTGGTATCTTTTTCAGAAATGTTTTTAAATTTTCATTGCAAAAAGGGAAATATCATTGAATTTCCTGCATCTTGTTTTGCTTGGTATAATGATTTTATGTTTCTTGCTCACTTTGTTTTTCCATTCTTACTGTATCAAATGAGGTATAGCATCAAATGTGATCCTACCCCTCCACATTATCCTCTCTCTGTTATTTACATTTTCATTTGAGTGGAAGATTAATTGAATGACTAGGGACAATATCAAAATTACTATACACAGTCATAGTTCAAGAACATTTTATATGGAGGTAGGTAAATTTTTTCTTTTTTAAATGAATGACATGACATATATAGAAAGAAATGATCCAAAGACCACATCTAAAAATTAATTTGAAGCTTATAATGTAAAATGTTTTATTTCTCTGAGTAAATAAATATGTTATATGCCTAAATTATATTTTAGTTATAAAAAGACAGTTAAATTGAAAAAGAGAAAGGTGTATTCTTATTTGATCATACTAAGTGAATAAAATGTATCACCAGCTGATATAATTTTCACTTATCTAAAGTTGCAAAAAATACAGTCTCAATGTTAGTCAAAGATCTGAGTCAAATATATATAAATCATTTGCTAATATTAACTTTTTAAAAAGTATGTCAGGAAAAATAAACTGCAATTCTAGGTTTAAAAAATGGATTTTTGCCAAAGTAGCCTCTAAAAGCAAATATCTTCAATTTTGCCTTATATTTGGTAGCATGATTGAACTAGTTTCTTCATTGTCAACAAAGAAAACCGAAACTTAATATATTAAGTTTAAACTTAATATATTCCCCATTTCCTAAACTATTATATTTTACAGAGAAAAAGGTTGTGTACTAGATTAGAACAGCTTCCTCCTTTATGATATTTTTTTTAGATAATAACTTTTAATGGGATAATAACTTTTAATATTTTTCATATACTGTAAAACTAACCTTCTAACTTGTACAGTTCAGTGGTTTTCAGCATTTCATGTAGTTATGCAGTCATTTTCACTGTCTGATTACAGAACATTTTTATCACTCTAGAAAGGAAACCCCATATCCATTTGTAGTCCCTTCTCTCTTTTCCCTCCTCTCAGCCTCTGGCAACCTCTAATCTGTTTTCTCTTTTGCTAGGTTTACCTTTATTGGGCATTTCATATAAATGGAATCAAATAACCTTTTGTTTCTGTATTCTTTTTCACTTAGTATAATGTTTTTAAGGTATATATGTTTTGATGTTGAGGTATATATCAGTGCTTCATTTCTTTTTACTACTGAATAATGTTGCATCATATGGATATAAACCATTTCTCTGTCCTTCGGTTGATGGATATTTGAGTTGTTTCCACTTTTTTGTCTTGTCTATTGTGAGTAATGCGGCTATAATTATTCATGTATAGGTGTTCATGTGGACACATGTTTTCACTTCTTTTGGGTATATACCTACAAATGGAATTGCTGGGTCTCCTGGTAACTCTATGTTTAACATTTTAATAAACTGCCAAAAAATTTTCCCCCAAAGCAGCTGCACCATTGTTCAGTTTGACCAGCAGTATAGGAGGGCTCTAATTTTTTCACATATTGTCAACACTTGTTATTATCTGTCTTTGATTTTAGCAAAACTAGTGCATATGATGCGATATCTCAGTGGCAGTCTTCAGGAAGTAATGCTATTAATTACTTGTAAAGCTCTCCTGTGTTTTCAATTACAGGTTTTGTTTGGTTATCCTGTGAGCTAAATAAACCTCAAATGAGGGATAAGGTGTTCACATGTTTCACTTAGCATTAATTCATGTACTTATTACATATTTTATATTTATTATGATCATTTGTGATTATATTTCATTTAGTGCTCCTCAGCCTTACTTAAGCAGTAAGAGCTTGAGCAGCTTGTTAACATGCAAATTCCTGAGCCTTGCCTCAGAAATTCTAATTCAATAGATGTGAAATGGTGTCTTAAGAATTTTCTTCTTAATAAGGACGCAAATTCATTCTAGTACATGTGGTCCAAGGGTCACACCTTGATGGAAGAACTATATCAATACATAAATCTTTGTACCAGCTTCATTCTTTCATCATGTGCCAGCATATATGATTCTTAATGTTTTATATATAATTGATCTGAATTATTTAGAAAATGTAAGTTATTTGTTGGTGATGCTTTACTTGTTTTGTAGTGGACAGTAGTCCTGATGAGGCTCTGGTACATCTTCTTGCTGGTTTGGAAAATGACGGGTATCACAGGGGAAGAAATAGGATGCCATCACCAAGTCGTTCCTTTGGAAACAGTAAAAATCCTCAAAATAGCGATGATGAAGAAAATGAACCACAGATTGAAAAAGAAGAAATGGAGCTTAGTTTGGTAATGTCTCAGCGATGGGACAGCAATATAGAAGAACATTGTGCCAAAAAGAGGTAACTTTTTAGTTATTTCAGTTCCTTTAATAACTTTCTGTTATTATCAGTGTTCTTTAATCAGAAATTCTTAGTATTATTCATAATGAAAAGCACCTTATAAACTAAATTGCCTTAAATCTCTTTTAAATAATGCCTTGTTTCTAATGTGGAATAAACTTATTCCAAGTGAAATGAAATTTTGGTACATTTGAAAAGATTAAACCTAACTTTTTCCCCATTATTATTGAGGTATAAGACATACATCACTGTATGCATTTTTGATGTACAGCATAAAGATTTGATTTATGTATATTGTGAAATGATTACCACAGTAGTTTTAGTTAACTTCCATCATCTCATAGATACAATAAAAAGAATTAGGGTATATGCATATGGAATGTAGAAAGATGGCTCTGATGAACCTATTTGTAGGGAAGCAGTGGAGATGCAGACATAGAGAACAGACTTATGGATACAGTGGAGGAAGGAGAGAGTGGGATGAATTGAGAGAGCAGCATGGGAATATATATATATAGCCATATGTACAATAAATAGCAAGTGGGAATTTGCTGTGTGACACAGGGAGCTCAACCCAGTACTCTGTGACAACATAAAAGAGTGGGATGAGACAGGAGATGGGAGAGGGATTCAGAAGTGAGGGGACATATGTATACCTGTGGGTGATTCATGGTGATATATGGCAGAGGCCAACACAATATTGTAAAGCAATTATCCTCTAATAAAAAGGAAACAAAACAAGATATGGGGGATTATTTCCTTGTAATTTGAACTGTTACCATTTACCCTCTTAACTTTCATATATGTGATACAGCAGTGGTAATTATAGTCACTGTGTTGTATATTATATTGCCTAGTCTTATTTATCTCGTAACTGGAAGTTTGTATCTTTTGACCACCTTGCTTAAATTCATGCTCTCTCCATACACCTAACTTAGAAATCCTCTGTTTATATACACAGTATCAATAGTGTGTCCTAAATGGTACAAAATAGAAGGGCCTCCTTATCTCAGAAATTGAAAAAAGAAAGCCTACTTTCTGACATCTTGTTGTTAGTTGTATAGAGATGCAACCAATTTCTTTATATTAATTTTGTACCCAGCAGCTTTACCACATTCATTGATGAGCTCTAGTAGTTTTTGGTGGTGTCTCTAGGATTTTCTATATGTAGCATCACATCATCTGCACACACTGAGTTTTCCTTCTTTTGCAATTTGAATTCCTTTTATTTTTCTTCTCTGATTGTTGTGGCTGAGACTTCCAAAACTATGTTGAATAAAAGTGGCAAGAGTGGGCATCCTTGTCTTGTTCCAGATCTTAGAGGAAATGTTTTCAACTTTTCATCATTGAGTATGATATTAGCTGTGGGTTTGTCACGAATGGCTTGTATTATGTTGAGGTATGTTCTCTTTGGAATACAGCAAACTCTGGAAAATTCTGAAAGAGATGGGAATACCAGACCACCTGACCTGCCTCTTGAGAAATCTGTATGCAGGTCAGGAAGCTACAGTTAGAACTAGACATGGAACAACAGACTGGTTCCAGATAGGGAAAGGAGTACCTTAAGGCTGTATATTGTCTCCCTGCTTATTTAACTTATATGCAGAGTACATCATGAGAAACACTGGGCTAGATGAAGCACAAGCTGGAATCAAGATTGCCGGGAGAAATATCAATAGCCTCAGATATGGAGAAGGAAATGGCAACCCACTCCAGTGTTCTTGCCTGGAGAATCCCAGGGACGAGGGAGCCTGGTGGGCTTCCGTCTATGGGGTCACACAGAGTCGGACACGACTGAACTGACTTAGCAGCAGCAGCAGATATGCAGATGACACCACCCTTATGGCAGAAAGTGAAGAAGAACTAAAGGGCCTCTTGATGAAAGTGAAAGAGGAGAGAGAAAAAGTTGTCTTAAAACTCAGCATTCAGAAAATTAAGATCATGGCATCTGGTCCCATCACTTCATGGGAAATAGATGGGGAAACAGTGACAGGCTATTTTTTCAGGCTCCAAAATCACTGCATATGGTGATTGCAGCCATGAAATTAAGAGACACTTGCTCCTTGGAAGAAAAGTTATGACGAACCTAGACAGAATATTAAAAAGCAGAGACATTACTTTGCCAACAAAAGTCTGTCTAGTCAAAGCTGTGCTTTTTCCAGTAGTCATGTATGGATGTGAGAGTTGGACTGTAAAGAAAGCTGAGTGCCGAAGAATGGATGCTTTTGAACTGTAGTGTTGGAGAACACTCTTGAGAGTCCCTTGGCCTGCAAGGAGATCCAACCAGTCCATCCTAAAGGAGATCAGTCCTGGCTGTTCATTGGAAGGACTGATGTTGAAGCTGAAACTCCAATACTTTGGCCACCTCATGCGAAGAGTTGACTCATTGGAAAAGACTCTGATGCTGGGAGGGATTGGGGGCAGGAGGAGAAGGGGATGACAGAGAATGAGATGGCTGGATGGCATCACTGACTCTATGGACATGAGTTTGAGTGAAGTCCAGGAGTTGGTTATGGATAGGGAGGCCTGGCGTGCTGTGATTCATGGGGTTGCAAAGAGTTGGACACGACTGAGTGACTGACCTGAACTGAATAATGGAAAAAAATAAAGTTAGATATAATCTCTTTAAATGTTCCAGAATTTTAAATATGACCTCAATCTCATATCTGACTTGCCTTCCTGTATATCTCTATCTGTTGTTAAACTTTATCTCGTTTGGGCAGTGTTATTATTTATCTGGAAAGCAAACCACTTTTTAACTGGTTGCTTGCTTCTAGTTCTGCTCCCCTATAATAAGAGTGATAATTATGATTATTAAATGAACACTTCATGGGCATTTACAAAGGGAAGCAGAGAATATAAAGACCCTTTATTAGTTCAACTCATGCTCTACTGCCTTTATATCTTTTCAAAATATGAGTACTTAGGGAAATACAATAATCATATTGAGTCTTAATTTCAGCCAGATTTTTAACAAAGTCCTACATAACATCCTTATAGATAAGAAGGATGGTAGTAGTGACTGATTAGATGGGTTCATAGGGAACTTGCATGATTTTGCATTCAAAAACCACTTAAATGCTTGCTTTGTGCCAAATGTCATACTTGATTGAATTGAGATTGTCAGAAACATTGGAGATTGATAGTTCATTGGATGACAGAATATTGATTCTAAAATATCTTGAAACTGAAAAGATGATGCCTAATAAGGTGTAGAGTCATAGGTTTTTTTTGTTCAATCAGTCAGTTTCACAAATATAGACTAGGTAGACCTACAATTCATTCTAGACTTAACAGTTTCTGTGCAAAAGCCATAAATAGTACTTTATTAAGAGCACAGTAAATCTGTAGTGTTGTATGATTGCTAAAATAGTGAATTTAATTATTGAGTATCAGATGTACCTGGGGTAACATTTATTAGTCTGACAGATTTTGGATTTTATTAGTAAAATAATTATAGTATTTATTTGATGTATTGAAATCTTGCTGTAATAAGTTGGGTTGCTTCTTTTATATTTCAGCGAAGTTTGTTAACTATTTGATATTTTTATTTGATTGATCATGTGGCATTAATGAAGCATTTTTCTTATTTCCATTTTTCTTTTGTCTTTGTTGTTCTTTCATTGTTTTATTTTGATATTGCCCCTTTGATTCTTACCTTCAATCTATTATTAGCATTTCTTCTGCAGTTTCTTAGATTATGCCTGGTTTAGCTATTTAAATTTTCATGCCCATATTAAGTAGATATGCATTCAAATATGTAACATTCTTGTAAAACCACTATCTTCTTATTTCCAGTAGTCCCAACATATTTAAAAGAATAGGCCTCATTTATCCCATAATGATTTAATGTTTGTCTGTTCATTGACTGGATCATTTCTGTGACAATCACCCTGAGGTTAACCTTGGAAAAACATCTTGAACATTTCTAAAAGTATATTAGAGAAAGATTGATAGAAGTATGGCATCTAGAACAGGAGTCGTTTAATTTCTGCTTGTATATTGGATATTGTCTTCTGCCCCAAGTACCATATTTTAAGCATACTGAAAATGTAAAGAGAAAGAAGAACACTAGAAGGATTTGTGAGCACTGTCGCTTTTAAAAAACAGTGGAAAGAATAGATAATGTTTTTCTAATTAGAAAAGAATTATGAAATGAATGATAAAAATCCCTTCAAATATTTTAAAAGTTATCATGTGGAACATGGCACAGATATGATGCTACGTATGGCTACACAGGACAAAGGCAGAAATGAAAGATTTTTGTGTAATATTGGAGGAAAATTATTAACAGTTTGAGCCATTAATAATTTTTATTTGGAAAGGTTTAATGGAAAAATTATTCTACATATAATAAAGTAATATTTTCAAGACAAGTGAAAGAAAAAGGTGTGGGTAAGTTTGCCCATCCAGATGGAAGGGAAAATACCAAGCTATGATCTAGTGAAAAATGTAAATTGGTAGGAGATGGAACTTAAGGAGAGTATCCATCTGGACTTCACAGTCGGTCTGCATTCCTCAGTAACCCTGCTTTTATAGCCACTGCTGGGATTGACTCAATACCTGTACTGCTTCCTAGCCTATCTATCCGACCCCTTTTATTTTCTCTTTCAGCCCTGACCTGAATACCCCCTTGCCTATCTTTTATTTGTTTTTTCCAATCATAATGTAGTAATTGTGTATCTATGGAGACTTCTTAGAATATCTCAAGGTGCCACCTTTTTAGAAATTACCAGTTACTCACCTAAGCTATTATATGTGTATATTTAATGATAAGATAAAGGGGACAACATAAGAAAGAACATAACTAGATATGGTAATCCAAGATATTGTGGAGCTGTAAATATAGGAATGATGGTATCTTCTAGCTCACATGAAAGGGATTGTAAAGTCTATTTACAATAATTTTTGATGGGGCATGAAACCAAAGCAAAGTAAATCTTCTTTTCTTTTTAAAATTTTAATTTTCAGGTCTTTTTTGTTCAGTTTTATTATTATAGTGTCAAATTAGGCAAATTATTTGAGTCTGAGATGCTTTTTTCTAATGCTCATACTCACTGATGAATCTTAATATTTCCTAGATCACTGTGCAGAAATACCCATAGAAGCTCAACAGAAGAAGATGATTCATCTTCAGAAGAAGAAATGGAATGGAGTAATAACAGTTTGCTTCTAGCCAATCTTGCTATACCTCAGTTAGATGGAACTGCAGATGAAAATAGTGGTAGGTAAACTAGTCTACTGTGAGCATTTTGTTATTTAGGGGCTGAAAATATATTTGATTTTGAAAAATATAATCACACACTCTACACAGTTGGCTAAGTGAGACTATGACAATACTGTTAGATTTTGTCCTTCTCAAGGATGTTTTCTTTTGAGAGAATGTAGATAAAGTGTGTTTTTGCTCATTTCTAAGAGGATAGCTTTTATCAATCACTGATTAGAGCTTTATAAACTTTAATCAGTTTATCATAACATTTAAGCATAGAAAACTATAACAAATACGCTTAGCTTATTTAAAGTGATAATGTAAAACAAGAATGATAATGCAAAGATGTGTGTTATTTTATGGAAACTTACCAAAGCAGTGAGATTTTTCCCCTTATTCTCTCAAAAAGCATGAATATTGATACCATCTGTTTTTAATCGAAGGCATATGTGTCTAAAATAATGACTAATAGTCAAATGTAACTAACTCTTGATTATTCAGATTGAGATATCATCCTAATGATAAAAACGACCTTTCTGTTGAGTTAACTATTTTAAACATACAAATGTAATTTCGTATAATTTCTTCCATGGTGATAACATCATGATATAGGGAAATATTTTAAAAATTAGAAGAGTTGAAGTGAAGCAAATTCTTTTTTCCCTCATTTCAGACAATCCGCTGAACAATGAAAATTCTAGAACCCACTCTTCTGTGATTGCAACAAGCAAGCTATCAGTAAAACCTTCCATCTTTCACAAAGATGCTGCTACATTAGAACCCCCATCTTCTGCTAAGATTACCTTTCAGTGTAAACACACAAGTGCCCTTTCTTCCCATGTTTTGAACAAGGAAGATTTAATTGAAGACCTTTCACAGCCAAGCAAACTAGAGAAAAGTCTAGATCATTCAGTCACTTCTTTTACAAATGAAAGCACTTACTCTATGAAGTATCCTGGATCTTTAAGCAGTTCTATCCATTCAGAAAACTCTCATAAAGAGAGTGGTAAGAAAGATGTCCCCCCAGTATCTTCCTGTGAAAGTAGTACTTTTGATTATGAAGATGATATTCCACCTGTTACAAGACAAGTACCAAGTAGAAAGTATGCAAACATTAGAAAAATTGATAAGGATGCCCCTTTTATACATATGAGCCGTCACACTAATGAAGGTACATTGGGCAAAAATTCTTTCAACTTTTCTGACTTAAATCATTCAAAGAGTAAATTATCCTCTGAAGGAAATGAAAAAGGAAACAGCACAGCTCTGAATAGTTTATTCCCTTCATCATTAAATGAAAATTGTGAATTGCTGTCTTGCTCAGGGGAAAACAGAACTATGATGCATTCTCTTGATAGCATTGCTGATGAAAGTGGACTAAATAAACTTAAAATTAGATATGAAGAATTTCAAGAACATAAAACAGAAAAACCAAGCCTCAGCCAGCAAGCAGCACATTATATGTTTTTTCCCAGTGTTGTTCTCTCTAATTGTCTCAGTAGGCCCCAGAAGCTCTCTCCTGTCACATATAAACTACAACCTGGCAATAAACAGTCCCGGTTAAAAATGAATAAAAAGAAGCTTGCGGGTCAAGAGACTTCTATCAAAACTACTGAGACTGGATCCTCAAAAGATAATTGTATACAAAATAATCCTTGTAATAGTAATAATTCTGAGAAAGATAATGTATTGACTAGCGATTTAATTAAGGTCACCCGTGGAACTTTTGAAAGTAAAACATCTACAGACAGTTTTGTAGACTGTCACTTTGGAGAAGGAACCTTAGAAACTGAGCAGTCCTTTGGACTGTATGGAAATAAATATACCCTTAGAGCCAAGCGCAAGGTAAATTATGAGAATGAAGATAGTGAGTCAAGTTTTGTAACACACAACTCAAAAATTAGCCTACCTCATCCCATGGAAATTGGTGAAAGTCTAGATGGAACTCTCAAATCTCGAAAACGCAGAAAAATGTCTAAAAAGTTGCCCCCTGTCATCATAAAGTACATTATTATTAATAGGTTTAGAGGGAGGAAAAATATGCTTGTGAAACTAGGAAAAATAGACTCTAAAGAAAAACAAGTAATATTAACAGAGGAAAAAATGGAACTGTATAAAAAACTTGCACCTTTGAAGGATTTTTGGCCAAAAGTTCCTGACTCTCCTGCAACCAAATATCCCATTTATCCATTAACACCAAAGAAAAGTCACAGAAGAAAATCAAAACATAAGTCTGCTAAGAAAAAAACTGGTAAACAACAAAGGACAAATAGTGAAAATATTAGACGAACTTTGTCTTTCAGGAAAAAACGGTCACATGCTATTCTTTCTCCTCCCTCACCATCTTATAATGCTGAAACCGAAGACTGTGACTTAAATTATAGTGATGTTATGTCTAAACTAGGTTTTCTTTCTGAGAGAAGCACAAGTCCCATAAACTCTTCTCCACCTCGCTGCTGGTCTCCCACAGATCCAAGAGCTGAAGAAATTATGGCTGCTGCCAATAAAGAAGCAATGCTTTTTAAGGGTCCTAATGTATTTAATAGTAAGACTGTTAATTCCCGTATAGGAAAAAATAGTCGAGCAAGAATGCAGGTTAAGAAATCAAAGACAAAGCTTGTTAATCCCTCTACAGTTTCTAAGAAAAGGAACAAACGAAATCAGACAAATAAACTAGTAGATGATGGAAAAAAGAAACCAAGAGCAAAGCAGAAACAAAAAACAAGTGAGAAAAGTACACCAAGAAAGCACATAACACTAAAGGATGAAAAACTAAAATCTCAAGCTGGTACTGAAGTTAAGTTTATGCTGAAACATCAGAATGTGCCTGAGACCTCAGGTAATTCTGGAGGCTCTCAACTACTGCTTAAACAGAAAGATATGTCATTAATGGGCTCTGCTATAGATCATTCTCTTTCTGCTCCTATCCCCACTGGAATTCATGCACAACAGAATTTATCTGGCTGCTTTTCTTCTTTCCTAGAAAGCAAGAAACCTGTAGATTTGCAGGCATTCCCCAGTTCACGAGATGATGTGAATTCTTCTGTTGTTTGTAGCTCTTTAGGACCTGGAATCTCAAAAATTAATGTTCAGCGGTCTCACTGTCAAAATACTATGTTCACTCTAAAAGAATCAAGCTTGATTCAAAAAAATATATTTGACCTTTCAAACCATTTGTCTCAGGTAGCACAGAATACACAGATGTCTTCTGCTATAATGTCTCCAAAGATAGAAGAGAATGCAAATATACAAAAAAGCTATTTGTCATCTCTTGGAAAGTTAAATGAATATCGTAATTCCCTAGAATCAAAGCCAGACCAGACGTATGCCCCTAATTTTTTGCATTGCAAAGATAGTCAGCAGCAGATTGTGTGCATGGCAGAACGTTCAAAGCACAGTGAAACTTGTTCTCCAGGAAATGCAACTTCAGAGGAAAGTCAGATGCCTAATAATTGCTTTGTAACTTCTTTGAGAAGCCCAGTCAAACAAATAGCTTGGGAGCAAAAACAAAGAGGTTTTATTTTAGACATGTCAAACTTTAAACCTGAAAAGGTAAAGCAAAAGCCATTGTCAGAAGCAGTTTCACAAACCAAAGCACTTTCTCAATGTAGGAATCGAAATGTGTCAACACCTTCAGCCTTTGGTGAAGGACAGTCTGGACTGGCAGTTCTAAAAGAATTGTTGCAGAAAAGACAACAGAAAGCACAAAATGCAAATAGTATACAAGACCCGTTATCTAATAAACAGCAGCCAAACAAAAATATCTCTGTTTCCCTTGAACATAACAAATCAGTTAAACGAACACGATCAGTAACATCTCCAAGAAAACCTCGAACTCCCAGAAGTACAAAACCTAAAGAAAAAATTCCCAAACTTCTTAAAGTAGACTCTCTAAATTTACAAAACTCTGGCCAATTGGATAACTCCCTATCAGATGATAGTCCCATCTTCTTTTCAGATCCAGGTTTTGAAAGTTGTTATTCACTTGAAGATAGCTTGTCCCCTGAACATAATTATAATTTTGATATTAATACAATAGGTCAAACTGGATTTTGTAGTTTTTATTCTGGAAGTCAGTTTGTCCCAGCTGATCAGAATTTGCCTCAGAAGTTCCTAAGTGATGCAGTTCAGGATCTTTTCCCAGGACAAACTGTAGAAAAAACTGAGTTTTTAAGTCATGATAACCAGAAATGTGATGAAGACAAACATCATGCCTCCGACTCAACCGCATGGATTCGATCTGGTACTCTAAGTCCTGAACTGTTTGAGAAATCACCCAAAGATAGCAATGAAAATCATCGCAACAATCAGTGGAAAAATACCTTTCATCCTCTAACATCTCGGTCTAATTCAATTATGGAGACTTTCTGTATCCAGCAGTCAGAAAACTGTCTGAATGAAAAATCCAGATTAAATAGGAGTTCAATAAGCAAAGAAGTGTTTCTTAGCCTCTCCCAGCCAGGCAGTTCAGACTGGATTCAAAGTCATACCAGAAAAGAAATGGGGCAGTCTCTTGATGCAGTCAATACTTCTTTTACTACAATACTATCCTCCCCTGATGGTGAACTTGTAGATGCAGCCTCTGAAGATTTAGAATTGTATGTTTCAAGAAACACTGATGTGTTGACACCAACTCCGGATAGTTCGCCAAGGTCTACCAGCTCTCCCTCGCAATCTAAAAATGGCAGTTTCACCCCTCGAACTGCTCACATTCTGAAACCACTTATGTCCCCACCAAGTAGGGAAGAAATTATGGCAACTTTGTTGGATCATGACCTTTCAGAAACCATTTACCAAGAACCATTTTGCAGTAATCCTTCTGATGTACCAGAAAAGCCCAGGTAATCAGAATTATTTTTCCCCTTGGGTCACTCTGAATAATTATAATGTATATAACAAAATTTGGTAACAGACTACTGCTTTCTCTGTAATACTGTATTTGTAACTATATCATTATGAAAACAGTTTTGTAATTATGGACATATTAAAAGAATTCACAAACTGGGTAGATGGTTGTACCCAGAGAAATTTATTTAAGTTGATTAGTATTGGTCTTGGATCTGTTATTTTGCACTGCATTAGCATTAAAGGATTAGAGACTGTCTATGACATGATGCCAAGAAGGATGTCATAATACTTTTATAGTATTATCATTTTAAAGGTGGTGTTTATTTCTAAAGTGGTAAGCTTTCATAATTTTAAGGAGAACTTTGTGTTTTAAAAATGTTTGAAAATAAGCATACATATGTTTTTAAATACTCAGGATATTTCTCTAAATGAAGATTATTTTAAGTTGTTTCTATTACATACACTCTCTTTTCATATTGCCAGCATCTTCATTCATATTGTTACTGTTGTTTGTACATTTATTAGGGGTACAAGATGGACTTTGATTCCCCTCATCTCTTCTTTTAAGAATCTTTTCAGAAAAGTGATAAACAGAGAGACAGATCCGTGCACACACACAGCCAGTAGCAAAAGGTGAAGGTTTATAAATAGACCACAGCCCTGGCCTATTTATAAATCAGTAGTTAAGTAGGTATCCTGTCCTGCCTGCATCACCAAGGTAGAACATATCTGATAAGAGCTAAATTGGGGGACAAGGCTTAATCCAGGAAATTTAAGGGATGGCTTTTGGCCCTGCCCCAGTGTCTTTGATCCTATTTACCTAATCACTTGCAGAGAGAGGCAGTTCATTTCAGCCATCCAGTCAAAAGCAGAGCAGAATTGCCAGGACTGCTGAGGCAGACCCTGCTTAATCTAAAGGATGGAAAGAGATAGGATGTGCCAGCAAAGGCAAGAGGCCATGCTGCATGTATGCACTGACCTTGAGCAGCACTGTGTTCCTTACCCTACTGAAACAGACAGTCAATGCCAGGCTTTTTACCCAGCAGATTAGCAGTAATTTCTGCAAGAGTCCATGTAAGAAAGGGGTGAGAAAAAGTGATCAGAAATATAGAGTAGAAATTCCCTCCGCTAAGGATTTGAAGTGAAAGGTAGAAAATCCCTCACCCTACCTCACCCCCGCACTGCCTAGCACATAGTTTTGCTGTTCTTTTGTGCCTGGTACCCACATTTGGTTTTTTAACGTGAATGGAATGCTTTATTTCACTGTCAGAATATATGAATGTATGTTCCTTAGCCATTAGTTTCCATTATTTTGGGGACTTTGACTTTACCAGTAGTGATTATGGTATATTTTTTCATCTATATTTTCTTCCTTAGCCTTGCACATCTTCTTAATTCTTAGTTAACTTATCATGTCCTAGTCATTTACTCTGTTACTATTAATTGTTGTCCAACTTCGGCGCTTGTTCTGCAGCTGAAATAAAAGGATATGATAGTCATTATATTTGAAATTTGTACCCTGTACAAAGTTTTCTAATTAAAAACTATGTATTCACTGTAGAAAATTTAGGAAAAGAAGAAATAAAAATGACACCATTTTTCTACCTAGTAACCGTTATTAATATTTTAATGTTTTCATTTTTAAGTATAGTTTTTATTTTGTTTTATTGATGTGTTCTTACTATAGTCACAATGTTATGTTGAAATTGATTCACTCACCATTATATTGTAAACATTTCCCAAATTTATGAGTGTCTTGAAACATCATTTTTAATGACTGCATAGTATTCTATCATGTGCATATTACTAGACAGAAATGTTCTCTGTTTGGCTACTATAGGGAATTATGTGATACCGTCTTCATAAAGCATTTCTTGTATTTTGGAGTTTTTACTTAAAACTCTCAAAACAGGATGACTGAAAAATTTAAGGCTCTTGATATGTAATACAATACAATGAGTTGTAGCAGTTAGCATGCTGCTGACAATATCCAAGAAAGCTGAATTTACCACACCTCAGCAATTTTTGCTTATCTTTTACTTCATTATGATCTCTGTATTATTAATATTAGAGTTGGGTATAGTCACATATGTGTTCTTATTTCCTTCGATAACAATAATTTTTCATAAAGCTGCAAGGTAGGTGCAGGGAAGGTGCTAGTCCTGATTATGGAGTTAACTAGTAAGAGCTAGAATCTTTCCATACATAGGGGGAAAGGAAATGTGGTAACTCTGGTGCTGTTCCTGCAGCTCCAATCAAAAATAAGAATTCAGTTCATTGAGTTTTATCTAGAAAGTGGCCAGGTCATTTGGGAAATCATGCCCTCCCTACAAGAAGTAATTGAAGAAAAGTAAGAATGATCTTCATACTCATGAAAGAGATGCCATGAAGAAGAAAAAGAGTAATATTATGTTGCTGCAGAGGCATAAATACATGACCTATGGATATGTTAGAGAATAAAATTTAGCTTAGTACTTATGGTAACTGTAATAAACTAAGCCAGGTTTCCTTTTAAGTAGTGATTCTTCACATACATTGGTAGCATTTAACCTACGTGCACCCTGCCAACTGCTAAGTTCTTGCATTAGTATTAACCTTTTTCATGTAAAGGGGAGAAAGAATTACGGTAGTTTACATCAATTGTGTGTGATTTTTGTTACGTTTGAGGGAATTTGGCAGGGTATAAAGACTTGTTTGAACTGATAGGCTTTGCTAGACTGCTGCATAGAGAGTAGAGAATGTATAAAGAGGTTATAGATAATATCCAGGGTATAGTCTCTGATGATAAATTCTTCCAGCATTTTTATTCTTATATGGTGACAGTGGAAAGTTATTTAAGATGAATAGAGGAAAGGAATCAGATGTGTCTGTACCATCTCCTTGAAAAGAAGCCTTCATTGGACACTTTCTTTCCCTGGTATTGATGATACCTTCCAAAGGAAGTTAATTTAGTAGTCATATACCTGTTAGAAAAAGCATATTGAGACTAAAGATAGAATGTCCCTGCATAAAATATATGTTTGTGGAGGTTGGGGCATAGGATGTGGAACAGAAGAAAGAAATAGGCACTTTTAAAACTCCAAAAAGAACTTTTAAAAACCTCTGAGTTAAGGAGCTAAATATTTTGGTAATTTTTCTTTGAGACAAAACAGTTGTTCTAAAATATGTTGTTTATAGGGAGATTGGTGGACGGCTTCTCATGGTAGAAACTCGACTTCCAAATGATCTGGCTGAGTTTGAGGGAGACTTTTCTTTGGAAGGACTTCGTCTATGGAAAACAGCCTTCTCAGCAATGACTCAAAATCCAAGACCTGGGTCACCCCCTCGCAGTGGCCAAGCAGTTGTCAATAAAGGATCAAGTAATAACTGTAAAATGGCTGAAGATAAAAAAATTGTGATCATGCCTTGCAAATGTGCCCCAAGTCGACAGCTGGTTCAGGCATGGCTTCAAGCCAAAGAAGAATATGAACGTTCCAAGAAACTGTCTAAAACAGAGCCAACTGGAGTTGTAAAATCTGCTGAAGACTTCAACCCTTCAGTTAATCCAGATGACAGACCTGTAGCGCCTCCAAAAATGGATACAACTCCACATATATTCCCCACTACAGCACATACCAAGGAAGATGTTGACAACTCTCAGATTGCTTTACAAGCGCCAACCACAGAATGCCATCAGACTGCAAGTGAAAGTCAGACATTGCCACTAGTTGCTTCTGCAGATGATGCTGAGAAAGATCAGGATGATGACGATGACTATTATATTAGTTATAGCTCTCCTGATTCTCCAGCAATTACCCCTTGGCAACAGGCAACATCCCCAAATTCCAAAACATTAAATGGAGATGACAGACCCTCATCACCAGTAGACGACCTACATTCTCTGACTATTGAGAACTTATTAAAGCCCATAAAAGATGGTGTACAGAAGAGCCCCTGCGCTGAGCCCCAGGAGCCTCTAGTGATATCCCCAATTAATGTTAGGACAAGAACTGAGATATGTGAATCACTTTGCCTTCACAGTACACCAATCATGCAGAGAAAACTCCTGGAAAGGCTTCCTGAGGCAACTGGCCTTAGCCCTTTGTCAACAGGTAAGTTTACAAATAACAGAAAGTCACCATAGAGTTCTTCAGATACCAGAAATGAAAGTAGCATTGACTATGTAATGAAAATCAGAGCTTCTTAAATGTAATTTTAGCTCAGCTAATGAGAGATTACTTTTATTTTATCATGTCTTAGATATCATCACATGATAGCTTTTTTATCTTTCTGCTGTGAAATATACTCACATCTGTTTCCATCCTTTCTTCTTGCCTTCTGGATAAAATGTAGGAGCCCTCTCAGAAACCTTATCTTCTTCTTAACTTAATTTTTCCTACTGGCTTTGATATATATCCAGATATTTCCCACCCTGTAAAATAGAAAACCAAACACCTGTCTTGACCTTCCATCTTTTAGCCTCTACTCTTTTTCCTCTCATTTAAAGCCAAATTTCTTAAAAGATCTCTCTAATTTGACAGCTCTATTGCTTTACATCCTACTCATTTGTCAGCCCAGTCTATAAACTGGATTCTGCCCCCATCACTTCACTAGTATGGATCTTGTGAAGATTCTCTATAATCATGTAGCTAAAGCCAGTGGATGTTTTTCAGTCTTTATCACATGCCCTCCAAGCAGCCATTGTTCTTATGACCACACCTTCCTTCTTAGAGCTTCTTCTCCCTTTGGCTTTACCCCTACTCCTCTGTTTGTTCCTAATTGCTTTCCTTTGAAGTTTATCTCACATTCTCAATTATTATCTAAATATTGTAGTTTATTAAGGCTTAGCCTTAAGCTTTCTTTACTCTATGTTCTCTCCCTCAATGACCTAGTGCCTGCCCACAGAACTGATAATTCACAAATTTAAATTTCCAGCTCAGAATTCTCTTTTAAACTTCAGAACGCTATATCCAGCTACCTTTGGCATTTCTACTTGAATGCTCAAAAGCACCACAAGGTCAGTATTTTTAAAACTTAGTTTGTGATCTCATTGCATCCATTCACTACCAATCACCTAGCATGCTGTATACACACACATACATGCCCAACATTGAAAACTATTCCTTATTTGAATGGACAGTACCACCAGTTCTTCTGAGTTACTTGCAGGTCAGAAATAGTGGTCTTATTTATATCATCACCTGATTCCCTCACTGCCCATCCTGTGGTTTTCACACTTCATTGTTTCCTAAATTACCCAAAACACTCTGCCCCTGTCTCTGGTAGTACCAAGCCCTCATCTCTCCCCTGGGCTTCTACCCTAGCCTTCTTATTCACCCTTAACAATTTCCAGTTTTTTTGTTTGGTAATCAGGGAAAATTCCCACTCTTTTCTTAGTTAATTTCTATTCTTTCTTTGGATTTTAGCTCAAAAAAGACCTCCTAATTCCCTGACTAGATAAAATTTCTCAATTATCTTCTGCTTTGTTGTACTTACCCCAGTTATAATTTTACTTTTCTATATGGATTTGATCAATGTCTGATTCTTCTCTCTAGACCTCACAAGGGTACAGATTATTTTTTTCTTCATCTTCATAAATACTTGATAAATCAGTGAATAAATGGATTAAATGATTCCCTATGGAGAAGGCAATGGCACCCCACTCCAGTACTCTTGCCTGGAAAATCCCATGGATGGAGGAGCCTGGTAGGCTGCAGTCCATGGGGGTCGCGAAGAGTCAGACACAACTGAGTGACTTCACTTTCACTTTTCCCTTTCATGCATTGGAGAAGGAAATGGCAACCCACTCCAGTATTCTTGCCTGGAGAATCCCAGGGACAGGGGAGCCTGGTGGGCTGCCGTCCATGGGGTCGCACAGAGTCTGACACGACTGAAGCGACTTAGCAGCAGCAGCAGTAGGGTAATAACTGAGGAATAAAATCCAACAATTAAAATCTAAACATTTTTATTTAATAGTACAAATGTTAAAAGTTATTTTAGTGTGGGAATCACAGGTTTGAATCAGTTTCATTTTTAAATTGTAAAATCTTTGTGAAGAATTTATTGGACAATACTCATGAATGGTACCTAAGAGTTGGAACAACAAAAATTAAAAAGAAAAAAACAAACAGAAGCAGGCAATGTTGATTTGTATGTTAAATATAAAATTTCTTTCTGCAGAACCCAAAACCCAGAAATTGAGTCATAAGAAAGGAAGTAATACTGACGCTCTTAGAAGAGTACTCTTAACACAAGCAAAGGTAACTATGCTAAACATATTTAAAGATCAGTGGAAGATCCATTCTTATTCTTGGATTTCAGTTAGATAATTGATAACTTTGTGTCTCAATTTTTAAATAATTTTATTATATTTTTGCATCATTTATTTACATGTCTTTGAGACAACAAGAAATTGCCTAATTAAAAAAGTTTTTTTTTGTTGTTGGGATCTAAAAGATTCTTATATGTAAATACAAATATTACAGAGAAAGTGAATATGATAGCCAAAATGTGGATTATGAGGATACAAATACATTAACTGATTACTGGCAAAATCAGAACAATCCAATGACAGCAGAGCTCAAGTAAGTGATTTTTGATCCCACCAAAAGTATATCCTTTTTCTTGGTTTATTTTTCTCAAATATAGCATTATTGATTTTTCAGTTCATTTTGCTAAATATCAAAGGAAAGCAACATTATTTATTACCAAAACTCTGAAGAATCATAAATGTCTTTATTCAAATACTAAAAATTGTTGTAATACTTAACTGGAAATAACATGGTTATGTGAAAAAAAGTATGCATTAGACATGTATCCTTAGAAATATATGATAGAGATCACTTCTGTATTGGCCACTTCTCATAAATATCATTAACTATAAAATATATTTTAGTATTTCTATTTTGAGATTACAAATGCTTTTTAAAACTATCATTTTTAAATCAGTATTGAATTAAAAGTCATATATATTAAAAAGAAGTATGAGTATACTATAAACATAAATCAACACTTTCAGGAAAATGATTAGTGGATTTGGAAATCAGAATATATATTTTTTTATTTTTTAAAAAAATAGATTCTATTCTTTGTAACCCCTTGAAAATTATGCTTTAGTTTATCTTTCAGATACATGTTGTAGTAGGGTAAAATACAAACCCATAATTTTAAATCTTTTATACATTTTAGCCAGACTACTTGCAAATATATTGCTTGCTTGCTTGTCATATTTCCAAGAAAGGTCAAGATAAATGTCCATGTGGTACAAATGTCAACTCTCTACAAAGCTATTATTTTCAATATTTGGGGTTTGTAAACTCAAGAATCAATATATGGTTGACTTACAGATTATATCAGATATTTCTACACATACCCAGTTCTGGTATCTTGAAAAAAATGGTATCTACTAGCCTGAAAAAAATGCAAATAAAATACTTAAGTTTCTTCTTTTACTTAAGGAGATGGTACTAGTTTATCATGTATTACTAAATGCATAAAGTTATCTAAGCAGAAATAAGTAATCAAAAGAAAGGAAATGATTGCTCATTATTTTTTTCTGGCTCTGTGTTTTTTTTAATAGAATCAATTTGCAGCAGTAAATACCCCAAAGAAAGAAACTTCTCAGATTGATGGACCGTCCTTAAATAATACTTACGGTTTCAAAGTCAGCATACAAAACTTACAGGAGGCGAAAGCTTTACACGAGGTAAAACTGCAACAGTAAGGACACAAATACACTTTACCTCTTATGTCTTATTCTATGGTACAAGTACAGAAATTTTTTAGAGAGGACTACATTGAATTCTATACCTATTCATCTTTATCTTGTTCTTATTATCCTTACTATTTAATGTATTTGTATGAAACAGACAAACTTTTAAAGTAGTCATCAGTTATTGAGACTGCTTTGTGGTTTCACAATTTTCTCAAACCTCATACCTGAAATTTTAAAAAAGAACCTGAAATTTAGAAAACATTTCTCAGCTATTTGAAACTCTGTATATTACCCTGGGATTGTTATATTACCATGTTATATCACATCCCAAATGTGATACCTACTTGTATTTTCTGTTTGGTTGACGTAGTGGATTATTGCTTGTACAATTCATTTGTTCATGTAATCTTTATAACCCAGTTAATCTTCACAGCACAAACCATATGCAAAGACTAGGAAGCTATCTTGAAAAAAATGTACATTCTTACTGGAGAATATGTATTAATGGTTCACTGTAAATTTATCTGTATTCACTGTTAATTTATCTGTGTTTACTGTAAATATTTCTGTAAAGAAGACACAATTCAGAACATGTCTGATTGGCAAGGAGGTGAAATTAGAATATATTTTCATTGTTTATATGTGTGCTGTCGGAATGGTAGCTACTAACATCGTGGTTATTGAGAATTTTGTTTGGCTTACATATCTAGGAATGAAATTTTAGATTTCATTTAATTTTAAGTAATTTATTTCCATTACAACTTTTGCAGCCTCACTGAGATGTGCCATAAATGTAAAATGCATACTGATTTCAAGGACTTAATAGGAAAAAAGAATTTGAAATACCTTATTTGTAATTTTTATATTGATTACATGTTGAATAGGTAGTTTTGATATATTGATTAAGTGAAAATATTTTAAAAGTAATTTAACCTGTTCTTACCTTTCTTAATGTGAGTACTGGAAAATTTTAAATTATGAATGTGACTTTCATATTTCTTTTGGTCAGTACTGGTTTACACAGTTGTTTTATGTCTTTGCCCTTATAGCAGAGACTATGATTTTTTTTGGTTGGGTTTTTGGTCTCCAGTAGGTTCTGTCTTCTGAGAATTAGATGAGTTGACTAAGAAAAATTTAAATATTGTCCTCATTTTTACCCTAGCTTTGGTCTAAGATAAAAATCTTTTAGAATTAGTTCAGAACATAGTCTCCCTAATAGTTTATGCACACATTTATTCATTCAGCAGCATTCATTTAGTTCCTGTTTTATATCTGATCATGTACTATTCCTTGAAGCTCAGATAAATTAAGTAACAAGCTCAGGAATGTTTATCTTATCAAGTACACACCCAAAATTCAAAAATTAAAGAAAATACTTTGTAAAAAATATTTATTAAAGCAAATGTGATCGACCTTAACAAAAAGACTTGTTGCATTTGACTTTTTCTGTTATTATCTGAAAAACATATTTTCCTTCTTATACTGTTGTTTTATCCTATGTAACCCTATTTCAGAATCTTGGGCCTTCTTGAAGTTAAAATCTCTTTGAAGGTCTGGCAAGTTGGTGGTGGTAGCTTCCTCACACGCTTTTTGCATCTCAAGGCACAGTCCAAATAGCCACCTGGTGGTCAGATAGGGAATGCACCAAAAAAAAACTACTGACTCTGTTCCTTTTACTAGGAAATTGTGCTCCAGGCATTTTTCCTGTTTTCCATTACCCTGGGCTAATCTCTCTCTTTTCTACATATAAAGTACTCAGTGCAGAAAAAGAGGTGGCTCAGAGGTTAAAGCGTCTGCCTCCAATGCGGGAGACCCGGGTTCGATCCCTGGGTCGGGAAGATCCCCTGGAGAAGGAAACGGTAACCCACTCCAGTATTCTTGCCTGGAGAATCCCATGGATGGAGAAGCCTGGTAGGCTACAGTCCACGGGGTCGCAAAGAGTCGGACACGACTGAGCGACGGAACGGAACGGATTCCCTTTTCTTACCCCCTTCTTTACTGATCATGCTCAGTAAATCTCTCTCCATCTCATCATTCCCTAAGAACTATAATGCATTTTATATTGAGGAGTGAAAAGGCAAAATTGGAGTGTGAAATTAGGCCTAGTGTATAAATAAATCAACCTCCAGAACTCTTTTGGCCCAAAATTGTCTTCAGTCTTCTCCATAGTTTTTCCACATGTTCCTTCTTTTCTAATTAAACTCATTTTTCATTTTGTTTAGGTTTAGGGAGAAGGTTTCCATTTCACAATTTTTGTAGATTTGTTTTATTCCATATGCCTTATACATGCATAATTAATGTTCTTTATATTTTAAAAAGTACTTAATAAATTTACTGATGAATGCATGCACTATTACATGTACATGGTAAAAAACTTCAAGACAAAAATATTTACATTGAAAAGTAAGCTTCTCTCCCACCTGAATTCCCTTCCCCCAAAACAGTAAACAGTTTTGTGTTTTTTTGTCTCTTTGCAGACATTTTCTATGCATGTGCTTAACATTTTTTATATATGTGGAAGCATATTACACTCATTTATTCCATTTATCACTGTATTATGGTGATCTTTCCATATTAGGACATATAGATCTGGCTCATTCCTTTCAAAATGTTAAAGGTTACAGAGTGTTCATTCTGTGTAGCATTTATGTATGCCACCTAATTTATTGGCAGTAACCAATTCAGCAGGAGGAGAAGGGGACGACAGAGAATGAGATGGCTGGATGGCATCACCGACTCGATGGACATGAGTTTGAGTGAACTCCAGGAGTTGGTGATGGACAGGGAGGCCTGGCGTGCTGTGATTCATGGGGTCGCGGAGAGTCGGACACAACTGAGCGACTGAACTGAACTGAACTGAACCAGTTCCAAACTGATAGAGATTTAGGTTTTTAATCGTTTATAACTTATAAAAACTGAAAATAGTATAATCTTAGTAAACATCTTTGTGCATTTTGTACATATATTTTGGCTACATACATAGTATATCTGCTGGATACATTTTCAAGAGTAGGAATGCTAGATTGAAGGACATGTCTTGTTTTTAATTAGCTGATTTACAATATTATATGTTTCAGGTATATAGTGATTCAATATTTTTATGGTACTCCATTTAAAGTTATTATAAAATAATCACTGTATTTCCTTGTGCTGTACAATATATCCTTGTTGCTTATTTGTTTTATGCATAATATTTTGTATCTCTTAATCCTCTATCCCATCGTGACCTTCCCCCCTTCTCTCACCAGTGGTAACCACTAATTTGTTCTGTCCTTATAAAATACTGATTGATATTATTTAGTTGTCCTCCAGAGATATCTACTAAATTCTACTCCCATCCCTAAGGAGAATTTCTGCATTTACATTTCTTTAACAGATGGCGTGCACGATAAATAAAAAATATAGATCCTTTATTAAACAAAGGTGACCTGAATAATTGCAGTATGGTAGCAGTAGTCTCCTATTTTCCATTGCCAGATATAAGTATATCACTGGTACAGTAATGGCTGTAATTCCAGCTGTAATCATGAATCCAATTTATATCTCTTTCTTATCCAGAGTTTATTCTTAACTCTGTATTAGAGAACTAAGTAAGGATTACTGTTACGAGTTTTTATTAGCATAGGAAGTTAAGTGTAAAAAGCAAAAATATTACATTTTTTGGATTACACGTCAAAGGGAAAATGTGCATGGTCAAAAACCTGCCTGTTGCATAGTTGACATCTTAAAATTCTTATGATTTTTTTTTTTTTCAGGAAAAACGATTTTAAAAATTGCCTATTATATATGAAAGTCTAAGTAACTCTCAGAGAATTAATAAGTAGTTTCAAACTAAACAGTAGAACTCTTTTGAGTTTAAAGTACAGGTAGAACAATAGTTAACTGATTAGAAAGTAAAAAGTAACAGACTTTGGTTTGAATGTACCTTTTGGCCTAGTCATTCTTTCTCAAATAGAAATTGAGAAAATTGAGAGGCACTGCATGTACTCTAGAGAGAGAGTTTTTAAAAGAAAAACATGAATTGATTTAATCTGATCTTAGAACTAAAGACCTAGTTTTAATTTGTGGAATGTTAAATTGTGAATGTGTCCTATATAGCCATTTGTCTGTAATTTTACACATGTATTTCCTCAGAGCCTTAATGAAACATACTACTTTCAACTTGTCTCAAAAAAATGCTTAAAACCATGGTATTTATTTCCTTTTATAGATACAAAATCTTACCCTAATCAGTGTGGAATTACATGCTCGAACTAGACGAGACTTAGAACCAGATCCTGAATTTGACCCAATCTGTGCTCTGTTCTACTGCATCTCATCTGATACTCCATTACCAGATACAGACAAAACAGAACTCACAGGTGTAATCGTGATTGATAAAGACAAGACAGTGTCTAGTCAAGGTATTGGTCATTTTTATTAATTTTGTACCTACATACCCTAGGAAGTATGTAGGCTTCCCTGGTGTCTCAGACGGTAAAGAATCTGCCTGCAGTGTGGGAGATCTGGATTTGATCCCTGGATCGGGAAGATCTCCTGGAGAAGGAAATGCCTAGGCACTCCAGTATTTTTGCCTGGAGAATTCCATGGACTGAGGAGCCTGGCAGACTACAGTCCATGGGGTCCCAAAAAGTTGGATACGACTGAGGGACTAACACTTTCACTTTCACCCGAGGAAGGACCTTATATTGGGGCAGTTTCTTTGTTCAAGGTCTAAACCAAACAAGCATGAAGAACTCCTCTCTACCTTATGGTTAGGAATTCCCTCAAATAGTACTGTTTTGTTGATTATGCATCCATGAGTTTCCTACCATGCATGTCGTATAATGTTATTGTATCAGATTAAAATAACTGATTCTCTGTTGTTAAACAGAACTTCCAATACTAGGATACATTCACCCTGGCTTTGACGTATATTGTTTTAGCTATTGCTGTATTCAGTTTACCACTGTTATATTAGGATGCGTGCACCTATGTTCATGAAGAATTCTGGCATTTAATTTTCATTTCTTATATTGTGCTCATAAAACTTTGGTAATAAAGTTTTGCTAGCCTTAAAAAAAGGACTTCTCTCTAAATGTTTGCTGAGATGGGAGTAGGAGGTATTGTATATAATTTTGTCTTAGATTCATTATTCTTGAATTATTGTTAGAAGTTAAAAGCAGTACAATATAAAGAGCTTAATAAAATTTCCAATTAGCATATCTAATTTGATCTAAATATTATATGAAATACTAATTGTTAACGTTGAATTCAAATGGTTGTGTATCTATAGGTTGGGTGGACAGTCTTCCTTATATATACATGCTGGAATTTTGCTTCTAATACAGAATTTTTCTTTGCTTTAAGAAGTTAAGTTATGGACTTCCCTGGTGGTCCAGTGATTAAGACTCCACCCTTCCAGTGCAGGGAGTTACAGGTTCGATCCCTGGTCAAGGAACTAAGATCCCATATGCCATGCAGTGTGGCCAAAAAATTTCTTTAAGTTACTACTGTAAGTCAGTGGTTTGCAAACTACTTAAGGTATATTCCAATTTTGTTGATATTTCTTCATAAACACATGTACTTTAAGTTCAGAGGTTCTTCATATAGGATACCACATTTTATAAAATACAAGTGTTCTTTGGCAATTTTAAATAGTAATATCTGAATTCAGTCAATTGAGGAGGAAGGTTTAACAGAACAAAACTGTTCATGAATTTGCAGTTTAATCAGTGATAAGCTTGAGCTGGCTTGTGCCAGCTCATGAGCCAGTTGCTAAATTTTCATGAATTTTTTGAAGTAGTTGATGTCACATTGGTAGTTTGAATTTAGCCATGGTCAGGATTTCCCATGTCTTAGAAATAAGCAAGCAGTACAAATCAGGGCTCCCACTCAACCCCCCCACTATGGAGAAGTGCTTGTAAAAATTCTCCAGCATACCACTAATTAAAATATTCTCTACTAAGCAAAGCTCTTCCTATAAAAAGAAATAAAGTAATAAAATTTCTTTTTGGGTGACGTGTTGTTATCTAGGGGATTTTGTGAATGTAGACTTTTCAGGAAAATAGCTGAAAATATAAAATTTGAATTTTCAGTTGCATATTGTACTAGAAAACCTTTAAGAAAATTTTCAGGAAACAATTATGTGTTTACTTTGGGGAAGCTGTCTTATTTTAAAATATTGTAGTTGTGTAATTTTACTCAAAAGTAAGATAATATTATTTAACACAATTATATATAATAAACATTTTGTTTATTTCTTAGATATCAGATATCAGACCCCATTACTTATTAGATCTGGAATCACAGGATTAGAAGTTACCTATGCTGCTGATGAGAAGGCACTTTTTCAAGAAATTGCAAATATAATAAAGAGGTATTGTTTTTATTTTCTGATTTTTCCAGCTTTTTTCCCAGTCCTTTTGTGCTATTGCTGAGTAATGTAGGTGAAGGTAAAAAAGTGAAAGTGAGTCCCTTCCTGTGGCCTTTGAAAGAAACGTTATTCTGGAAAGGATTTTGCTCTCATCTCCAATCACCATCATCATTTCCATCAGATTAGGGATTAAAAAAAGAATATTCTGTTCTCAGGACTGAGGGGCCAGTGAAAGACAAATACTAGCTTAGCTTCTAGCTTTTTCCAGTTAGAGTTTAGCATTTTTCTGTGGTGATGAAATAATAACTTAAGTATAAAGTTAAATTGTATCATTGATTAAATAGGGTTCTACCCTAGGAACCACCATTTCAATACCTTTTTACTTTTTTTTTTTTTTAAGAAAATGTTTTCTGAGTTCTAAACGAATCCGTATTTCCAAAGATTTTGGATTATAATCTGTTCATAAATATAGGACTATCTGGTACATACGCTTTTTGTACATAATTTCTTAAAAATCTCTTTTGGCCATTTGATGTTGGCTTTGATGCTTAATAGTAGAATCTTATCAAAATTTATGAAAAATGAGTTAACACAATCCATTTTGAAAATTACAACCTAGAAGGGTATGATGAGGTGGGAGGGAGATTCAAGAGATATGGGACATATGTATACCTATGGCTGATTCATGTTGATTTATGGCAGAATCTAACACAATATTGTAAACCAGTTATCCTTCAGTTAAAAAGAATATTTTAAGAAAGAAAATTAGAACACCAGAAAACATTTTCAAAGAAACAAAATTAGATGTCAGAATATCAAAAAAAAAAAGATATGCTACTGCCTACCACTCTAGGGAGGAAAAAAGAGAAATGTATTTTTACTATTTATAGCACTAGTGACTGGATGGATTCCCATCCATTTGAGTCTTACCATTGTCAGTTCTATCTTTTATCTTCTCACACAGCTTGTCAACATGTCATACTTTCAGAGCTCACACTGCAAGCAGCTTAGCAAAAGGAACGTGTAAGAGTTTTAGTCAAATACCATTTTATGGGCCAATGCATATCCAATAATGTCCCTGGGCTTTGTAGGCTTGTGTTCTCCTTGTTAGGTATATTCCTAGCAATAGGATTACCTGCCAACATTGAGAATCTTGTCAGTCATTTGCAAGTGTAGTAACTTTCTTAAATGTCCACAACATGAATTATACTAGTTGTTAAGAAAAGTTCAGTAAAGAAAATAAAATTAACTTCTGGTTCTTACTTTACATGACATGGCTACTAGAAAGAGAAGAAGAAGAATTAAATATTAGCATTTTTCAATTCTGTAATGTTGTTTATGTATTACTCCAAACAACTCCCTAAAAGGTTATTTCCTTCTTAAGCCTCATTTGTTGAGTACCTACTTAACACAGGCTTTGCTAAGAGCATAGGCTTGGGAGTCAGCCATCTCTGTCTTTTTGTCTTTGTCTTGAGCAAATTGCTTATCTCTCTAAACTTTAATTTCCTCATCTGTAAAATGGGTAATAAGTATTAGAATTAAGTGTGATAAAGCACATAAAACTCTTAGCCTGGTCAGTACTTATATTAACTCTGTAAAATACAGTGCTAGGTGCTGAATATAAAACTGAATTAAATACAGATGCATAGTCTCAAAGAGGTTTATCATCTTTATTTTTTCATTCTTAATATTTACTTCCTCAGGTGGCAAACATGTAAAGTCATGTAAAGTGCTATTAAACAAATAAAACCAGATCTACTATATTCTTGTCACAGACATTTTTTATCTTTCTATATTTCCTTGAACTATTTACACATTTCCCTAGCCTCCCTAACTTAAACAATTTTAGTTTTGAGTCCTACCTTTTTCTTTTCCCTAGTCCATGCATTAGTCCCTCCTATCCATTTAACCTCAGAATTAGTTTTCAAGATCATTCCTTCTCCTCTCCCCATGCTCGTGGCCACTCCCCAAGTTAGAGCTCTTTCACCTTTCATCTGTGCAGGTCTTAGTGTTATCTACAGTATAAGTTGTGAAGCAACTTTTTTCTGCCTAAGCAAATAAAATCATTTTCATGTTGCTGGTGCTTCCATTTTCTCCACAGTTTTGTTCTTCACTACTAATTGCGTTTACTCAACCTTGTTCTTTCTATAACTTTCAGAAACCTGGTAGAGTGAATAAAATTTACAAAAATTAAAGAACAAGTCACCAAGATTTTGTTACTGTCACCAAAGGTTTTCACAGAAGAAATATGGAATCCTTGGAACTTTGAACTTGAAACAGATATCTTATCAGCTTTGAGAGTCTTGTAAGACTGAACAACCTCTGGGTCAAAAAATAAATATACATGATAGATCTGAAAATGTTGAAATGACACAGGTTTTCTAAAAGAACCAAATCTTTAATAAATCTATTAAGAGAAGCATTAAGGGTAACTTTTTGTTTTTTTCAGCAGTTATCTCTGAGCAGTAGTAGTTTACAAGAGACACTTGTTAATTGAGAAAAAATTTTCATAGCTATTAAAAAATAAGTGTTATTTAATCTATTAACCATTTACCACAACAGCGCAAATTGCTGATTGAAAAGATAATTCTTACAATAATAAGATGTTGCATGAGTCAAAGAAATTCAGATGAAGAAATTGGAAGAACTGTGTAACAGTTATAACAGAAGAGCTCTAATAATTTGGCATCCTCTTCACGCTTAGAAATGTATATGATAGGTACTCCAGCAACCTTCCAAAGTCTTCTCTTAAGTTCAGAGTGCTTGTCATTGGTTAGTTGCTAAGTCGTGTCTGACTTTGCAACCCCATGGACTGCAGCATGCCAGCCTTCTCTGTCCTCCATTGTCTCCCAGAGTTTGCTCAGATTCTTGTCCATTGAGTCTGTGATGCTATCTAACCATCTCATCCTCTGTCATCATCTTCTCCTATTGCCTTCAGTCTTTCCCAGCATCGGGGTTTTTTCCAGTGAGTCGGCTCTTCACATCAAGTAGCCAAAGTATTGGAGCTTCAGCAACAGCCCTTCCAGTGAATGTTCAGGGTTGATGTCCTTTAGGATTGACTGGTTTGATCTCCAGTAGTATGAAAATGAACGTTCAGAGTTAACTGTGACCAAATTGCAATGCCTGTTCTAAATGAGAAGTATTAAAGCTATCAGCTGCGAGTTCTTTTGTGTGTGTATGGGAATCCTTCACATCTCCTATCCTTGATGATCTTTAGAGATGCTTGACACGTCTGCCCAAGTTTTTCCAAGTTTAGACATTACATAGTTTTACAGGGAGATGCACTCATCATATAGCTAGTTCATCTTTGCTCTGAGAAGAGATTGACATTAATGGAAGAATTGATGAAGTTGCTATCAACAGAAAGATGTGTTAAGATACTGGATATTATTTTAGAAGACTAATGAGCAGGAGTGGTTTGGGGAAACTTTCTTTAAGGCTCTAGGACCTTTCTGAGCCTGAGTCTTAACCACATTGTTGCATAATGCTTCACTTTCTTTATCTTCTCCACACTTAGGTTGTAATCCCGCTCTTTATTCCAGAATTACCAGCCACATTGCACTTTCTACCAAGAAAATACTTTTATAGGTTGGGGAAAAGATCCATTTGGCTGTTGTATTAATAAGTTTTATTAAGTTAAGTGGTTTTCTCAGAAATTTCTGTCCTTTTTATATAGAGGAAAGTATATATGTTGTCTTTTTCTCCTAACAAGTTTGAAGTCTACTTTGTAAGTCTGTAGTGTAACAATGGATCAAAAGCAGATCACCAGATATTGAAATTTACATTCAGTTCAGTTCAGTTCAGTCACTCAGTCGTGTCTGACTCTTTGCGACCCCATGAATCACAGCACGCCAGGCCTCCCTGTCCATCACCAACTCCCAGAGTTCACTCAGCTTCATGTCCATCGAGCTGGTGATGCGATCCAGCAATCTCATTCTCTGTCGTCCCCATCTCCTCCCGCCCCCAGTCCCTCCCAGCATCAGAGTCTTTTCCAGTGAGTCAACTCGTCGCATGAGGTGGCCAAAGTTTTGGAGTTTCAGTTTTAGCATCAGTCCTTCCAATTAGGGAATTTATTTTATAGGGCCCTTAATGAATAGGAAAAATGAAAAGAATATTATTGCAGAGGTTTGAACCTAGTTCTTTTGATGTCAGCCACTAAACTCTTCTGGATTAAAAATAAGGAGACATTTATGTGATACTTATTGTCAAAGTACAAACTGAGGTAATTAAATACCCTTTTAAAGAAAATGGCTATGGAAGAATGACAGAATATTAGCAGATGGTTCTCAACATAGATCTGGTCTGTCCATGATGCACTGAAGTACTATAGATCTGATCTGTGCTGCAATTGCTGAGTAGCCAAATACTGCTTACATTAGTAGACTGAGATAATCTTATACTGTAGACATTGGATGATACCTCAAGTGTTAAGTGATATAATCTGGGCAGGTTGGTCATTCCATAATTCAGAATGACTTTGAAGGCAGTTATGTGAAACCCAACTTTACAGATTTTTGTGATCTTTCACTCTGCTTTCTGGCTTTTGTAAATACTAATGTCAGGAAGCAACAGTCAGAACTGTACATGGAACAACAGACTGGTTCCAAATAGGAAAAGGAGTACGTCAAGGCTGTATATTGTCACCCTGCTTATTTAACTTATATGCAGAGTACATCATGAGGAACGCTGGGCTGGAAGAAGTACACGGTGGAATCAAGATTGCCGGGAGAAATATCAATAACCTCAGATATGCAGATGACACTACCCTTATGGCAGAAAGTGAAGAGGAACTAAAAAGCCTCTTGTGAAAGTGAAAGAGGAGAGTGAAAAGGTTGGCTTGAAGCTCAACATTCAGAAAACAAAGATCACGGCATCTGGTCCCATCACTTCATGGGAAATAGATGGAAAAACAGTGGAAACAGTGTCAGACTCTTTTGGGCTCCAAAATCACTGCGGATGCTGATTGCAGCCATGAAATTAAAAGACGCTTACTCCTGGGAAGGAAAGTTATGACCAACCTAGATAGTATATTAAAAAGCAGAGACATGACTTTGCCAACCAAGGTCCATCTAGTCAAGGCTATGGTTTTTCCCGTGGTCATGTATGGATGTGAGAGTTGGACTGTGAAGAAAGCTGATCGCCGAAGAATTGATGCTTTTGAACTGTGGTGCTGGAGAAGACTCTTGAGAGTCCTTTGGACTGCAAGGAGATCCAACCAGTCCATTCTAAAGGAGATCAATCCTGGGTGTTCATTGGAAGGACTGATGCTAAAGCTGAAACTGCAATACTTTGGCCACCTCATGCAATGAGTTGACTCACTGGAAAAGACTCTGATGCTGGGAAGGATTGGGGGCGGGAGGAGAAGGGGACGACAGAGAATGAGATGGCTGGATGGCATCACCGACTCTGTGGACATGAGTTTGAGTGAACTCCGGGAGTTGGTGATGGACAGGGAGGTCTGGCGTGCTGTGATTCATGGGGTCGCGGAGAGTCGGACACGACTGAGAGACTGAACTGAACTGAATACAACAATCAGGGGCTTCCCTTGTAGCTCAGCTGGTAAAGAATCTGCCTGCAATGCCGGAGACCCCAGTTTGATACCTGTGTTGGAAAGTTCCCCTGGAGAAGGGATATGCTACCCACTCCAGTATTCTTGGGCTTCACTGGTGGCTCAGACAATAAAAAATCTGCCTGCAATGCTAGAGACCTGGGTCCAATTCCTGGGTTGGGAAGATCCCCTGGAGAAGGGCATGGCAACCTACTCCAGTATTCTTGCCTGGAGAAGCCCCATGGACAGTGGAGCCTGGCGGGGTCACAAAGAGTGAGATGTGACTGAGTGACTAAGCACAGCACAGTACAACAATCAAAGTAGTTTAGAACTTCTGATCTGATAGCATTGCGGTATTTTTTGCTCAAAACCTTTTGTTCACTTAAGACTTTAAGTCTTTACTAAAATTGGAGGGAAAAGGAAGAAGTTTCCATTTTCTTTCTCAGCATTATAACTGGTTAACGACAGTAGAGCATAGAGGGGTAGAAAGTGACAACAGAATGACTTGGGAGATCATTTTCAAAATACAGTATCCACACATGCCCTCATACTTCACCCCACCCTACCCACATTATATTAACTCAATTTTACCCTCATTCATGCATTTCACTGGTAATGCTTGCCTCCCATCCCAGTTTTTAGCAGCCTCTTTGCCAAGTCATATCAAGTAAACACCTAATCTAAGTAGAAACTACTTTTACTTTACAAAAGTAGCTTCAAACTTAGAACTGTATATGCCCCATTCCTTCCTATATAGAAATTCTATAGGTAAACACTGTATCACCCTTTCCCACCTGAGAAATATAATAAAAAATAGATTTTTAATTTTGTAATTTGTTTAATGAAGAAGCAATTCTTCTGGTTAAAGATTTAATTTTTTCATTTCTTCTTCAGGTATGATCCTGATATTCTTCTTGGATATGAGATTCAGATGCATTCCTGGGGTTACCTCTTACAGAGGGCTGCTGCACTAAGTGTTGACTTATGCCAGATGATCTCTCGGGTGCCAGGTAGGACACGCTGTGAATGTTTTTTTGTTCAGCTACAGAGCAAGTTACGAATAAATAAGAATTGTTTTAGCCTAATTTTTAATACTAAATTGTGTAAGTTCTGGATATTATCATAACTCCATAAAAATTTGAAAATCAAGAAAAGTGAAAGAAAAATGCTGTAATCACTGCTATAGATACCATTAGTATATGTTATTTATTTTCCTTTCAGTTATTTTTCATATACATACATAGGTCTTTTGGGCTTCCCTACTGGCTCGGTGTGGGGAGCTGTAAAGAATCTGCATGCTAGTGCAGGCAACATGGGTTCGATTCCTGGGTTAGGAAGATCTCCTGGAGAAGGAAATGGTAACTTGCTCCAGTATTCTTTTCCTGGGAAATCCCATGGACAGGGAAGCCTGGTGGGCTATAGTTCATGGGGTCACAAAAGAGTAGGACACAACTTAGTGACTAAAAAACAAACAACAAAAAAAATACAGGTCTTTATTTTTTTATGTAACTTTAATCATACATATATCCCATTTTTACCCAGCATTTTAACGTAAGTATTTTTCTGCTTTATGAGATAGTCTTTATAATCATTATGGAGTACAAAACATTTCTTTGACTTGGCATACCATAAGTTTATTTTATTTGTCTGTTTCTGTTTTTATCTATTTGTTGAGGAAGGAGGAGATGGTAGAGAAACACTTAACTGTTGCTTTTTTTTGGAGGGGTGGTATCAGGCTAAAAAATTACTTGAATTTTGAATTCTGTTCCTCAAAAGTGTTATTCTAATTGAAGAGGGAGACAATGATAACATTCATACCAGATTAGTTTCTTTAAAGCATTTTTTAAATTATGTTTTCTTTATAGTTACCAAATTGTTAATAACTTTGTTTTAAAGGCCTGGCACAAGTCTGGCTAGGACAAAGTAGCATATAGTTCCAGAGGCTTAAAGGTCAAATACAAAATTAGTAAAACCAATCAAGATACCTCCTGAAAGGGGTTATGAAGTCAACAAAATATCCAAAGTGTTGGTAAATAGAGAAGGGTTGAAGCTAGAAGATTCAAGGACAGCAAATATTTTAAGCTTTGCAAAATCTTAGAATAAAAAGATTGCTGCTTTTAGCTTTTCATGGAATTAATTTTTTGTAGCTTCTGTGTCCCTTGAGCGGGGAATAGTGATATATTTCAGTTTTTTTCATCATTTCATTGGGGATAGGGTTCTGAACATTGAGGATAGGTAGCATGAGTGTTCAGTGCACTTACTAGTTGATTAATTTGTAACAAGGTATATGACTTCAGAATAATGAATGAAACTTCCTGTCCTTTTAGAGCATTGCTGAAACCATTTATGCGGTGGCATGAAACCATAGAAAGGGCATGGTTTAAGGGGGCATAGTAAAGAGCACTCGTGGTAAAGAGTTCATTCTGCAGAAAGACTACATGGGTTCAAGCCCTGGCCAACAGGATTTGGATGTCCAACAGGATAGGTTACTTAACCTATCGATACTTCAGCGTGTTCATCTGTAAAATGGGGATGTAATGGAATTTATCTCATAGGGTGATTGTAAAATACTGAGAACAGTGCCTGAGAACGTAATAAACATTATGTAGGTGTTAAATTGAAACCTTTTTTTAAATTGATTTATAATATTGTGTTAGTTTCATGCAGTATAGAACAGGAAATTATACCCATATTCTTGTAATAAACTATAATGGAATATAATCTGCAAACATACTAAATCACTATGCTATACACTTGAAAAAATCTTTTAAGCATTATGTCTCTAAAATAAAGAAGAGCGGTAGGTATGTCTACATATTCTTTATAATCAACTAACCCAGGTGTAGAATACTAGTTTTTGTTACTACATGACCTGGGGCAAGATAAAACATTTCTGAGTAGAATGTATAATTTTTATTCTGCACTATGGTACAAACATAATAAAGTAGCTGTATTAAAATAAAATAATGTTAGTACAGTTCTTGGACTCAGCAGACATTCAAATACTGTTGTTGTTCAGTTGCTAAGTCGTGTCTGACTCTTTGCGACCCCATGGACTTGCAGCACACCAGGCTTCCTTGTCCTTCACTATCTCCTGGAGTTTGCTCAGACTCATGTCCATTGAGTCGATGAATATACTATTATTCCAGAGCCTCTAATCGACAACATTCATTTATACCCAGTGTTATATACCAGAAACACATTTTGATTTCTATTCTAGATATAATCGTCACTTAGAAACTAAATTCAGAAGTCTATATGCTATAAGAGGTACTCTTCAACTAGTTCTCTATATATAGTTAATAGAATTTCATCCTCAATACAGACATCATTAATTAATGTCAACAGATTTTCAGAGAATTTCATAATATTTTTCATCCAAACACCAAAGAATGATGTGATATTAGGTATTCATAAAAATAGTACCAGTAATTATCATATTTATAGAGAAAAGGATTTATTTAAAAAACACGTGTGTGTATATATATGTTTTATTGTTAAAAATATGTACAGTTTTCAGATACATTTATTTCACAAAATTCTTCTATAACTTAGAGGACAGAAAAACCTATCAAAATAATGATTATTCTCTTAAGTCTAATACAAAATAGACTGTGAATTACGTTTAATCCTTAAACTTCATCTTCATTTTTATTATTCTCATTTTCTTATGGTTTGCTTGTAAATTTGATTTCTGTGAGTCCTGATGCAATCTGTATTCATTTCTGTAGATGACAAAATTGAGAATAGATTTGCAGCCGAAAGAGATGAGTATGGATCAGATACAATGAGTGAGATAAATATTGTTGGTCGAATTACACTAAATCTTTGGAGAATCATGAGAAATGAGGTAAGGTACTTCATCTGAAATTTGGTTTGGAAGTAAGAGATAAGATCAATATAATGATTTAATCATTATAGAACATTAGTATAGCTTCCTATGTAGTATATGCTTCATTGAATTACTTTTATTATACTTAAGAGTTTCAAAAACAAAAACTGCTTTCTAAAATGCGAAGCTATAAAAGTACTTAACTTCTTTATTGATGATTTTTTCCCTGTTTCTGTCTAAGCACAAATAACATTGGCTATGTAAGTCTATAGCTGTCATAATGTGTTATCTTATATGTATGGAATATTGTATAATTTCATCACTTTTTGCTCTTAAATCATGTTTACACATGGCCAGATAAACTCAACTTGGCCTTTTTAATTTATTACAATAAGAAAAATTTAGACATGGGAGAACTTTTTGTGTTTCCTGTCTGTCTCTCAGGATATAACCCTTGGGATCTCTGCCATTGGTGAGGTGGAAACTAGAGCCAGGCTGGTGGCAGCTGAGCCCTCGTCCTCTGCCCCCACCCTGCCTCTGAAATAGGATCTGAGCGCTCAGGACACCTCCGCTCCTCTCCTAGAGCACCAAAACCAGATGCGTAAATGTCTGTCCCTAAGCTAGACCAGGGGCTACAGTAGGAAGGCAGAGGCCACGTTAAAACCTAGGTGAATTAGAAAGGGACTTCCCTCGTGGCTCGGTGGTAAAAAATACACTTACCAATGCAAGAGACATGGGTTTGACCCCTGGTTCAGGGAGATCCCCTGGAGAAGGAAATAGCAACCCACTTTAGTATTCTTTCCTGGGAAATCCCACAGGCAGAGGAGCCTAGCTGGCTAGTCCATGGGGTCACAAAAGTCGGACACAACTTAGCAACTCAACAAGAAATACTGGAAAGACAGTACTTAGAAATAGTTAATTGCACATTCCAGTTGAGTCTTTGGAGACCCAGATAAGGAGTTTGGGTAATATGAAACTATCTTACTAATATGCAGTCACTCTTTCACCAAAAATGTAAGAAAAAAGATATCTAAAATAAATTGGTCTGTTCTCAAATTTTGGATTTACAATATCAGATAAAATGTTTATTTTAAAGAGGATTCTATTCTTCAACTACTTCCTTTTGAAACTATGTTCTATTGTACACTTATTATTTGTTGTGATCTTTTCTGGCTCTTCTAAGTTTATATAAAAATTTGAATTTCCAGATATGTTCTCTGCAATTCTTTTGGGACCTATCACACAGTAATTCTTCCAGATAAGGAAATACCTTCTTTATATCAAATTTAGGTATTCTTGTTTTTAAAAATAATTTTATTTATTCATTCATTTATTTATGGCTGTGCTGGGTCGTCTTTGCTGCTCGAGCTTTTCTCTAGTTGCTGTGAGTGTGGGCTACTCTCTAGTTGAGGTGGGAGGGCTTCTCATTATGGTCGCTCGTTGCAGAGCATGGGCTCTAGGGCACAAAGCCTTCAGTAGTTGTGGTATGTGGGCTCAGTAGTTGCGGTTCCCAGGCTCTCAAGCACAAGCTCAGTAGTTGTAGCACACAGGCTTAGTTGCTCTGTAGCATGTGGGATCTTCCTGGACCAGGGATGGAACTTGTGTCTCCTGCATTAGCAGGCAGATTTTTTTTTTTATCATTGAGCCAGCAGGAAAGCCTTCCCATTTTTATTCTCTCTCTGCACCGTAGACCTGAAGTTATGCTCACATTTTATCTAATTTGAAAATGTACCATATATTTATCTACTTGAGGATAATTTTATCCTGTTGTTCCTTCTTGAAATATTGTCAGCACAATAATGCCCCAGTGATTTCAAAAATACAGTTGACCCTCAAACAACATAGCTTTGAACTGAACAGATCCACTTATTGGCGAATTTTTTTTCCCCGGTAAATACATACTACAATATTATACAGTCTGCAGATTGATTGAATCTGCAAAGCAGATATATAGACATGAAGAGCTAACTGTAAAGTTACACACAGATTTTTCATCTGCATGAGGGTCAGTGCCCCTAACCCCTGTATTGTTCAAGGGTCAACTGCAATTCCTCGTGACATGGCACAGGATATGAAAGGTACAGAGATTATGATGGATTTGTTTCATATATTCTATTATATATTTCAAACTTGAGTCTCTGATATTGCCTGGAATGAACACAGAAGTATATAAACACAAAATTAAATCATTGAGTCTTAGTTTTAGGGGTCTTTTCATTCCTGAAGATCCAAAAGGCAGCTCTAACAATTATCAATTATTAGCTTAAAAATCACAGTTTAAAGAGTAACTTTTTTCAAAGTTCAGGGCTTTCTTTAGTCCTAACGGAAAATTCAAGGTCAAGGGCTTTCTCTGACTCTAGGCTGAATATATAACATCTCTGCTCTTTTTTTGTCTCTTTGAGAAACTTATGAGTAGGGTAATTTATCCCGGTCTCCCTGAACTTTCCTAGATGAGCCAAATTAGATTATCACTTTTTTTTCTAACTCAAAGTACTCCTGGCAATTTGGACATTTCCATGAAATTCTGAGTACACTTGTGGGAAGTATTATCTTGTATCTCAAGTTGTACAGAACTTAAAGGGTTATGATTTTGGCCCTAAGAATTTCTTTATATTAGAGGCCCTTAGACTATTTTTTCTGGATTTAAACAGTTCCAGAAGCTTCTTTTTATCTTTCTTTCTTTGTATCTCCCTAGAGGAGATAAATCCTGGGTGTTCATTGGAAGGACTGATGCTAAAGCTGAAACTCCAATACTTTGGCCACCTCATGCGACGAGTTGACTCACTGGAAAAGAGTCTGATGCTAGGAGGGATTGGGGGTGGGAGGAGACAGGGACGACAGAGAATGAGATGGCTGGATGGCATCACCGACTCGATGGACATGAGTTTGAGTGAACTCCAGGAGTTGGTGATGGACAGGGAGGCCTGGCGTGCTGTGATTCATGGGGTCGCAAAGAGTTGGACACGACTGAGCGACTGAACTGACTGACTGATGGCACTCAGCTATTTCTAACTCTGTTGTTGTTTTCTTTAATCTTTATATTTGTTTTTAATATATTCTTTATTAAAAATAATTTATATTTTCTATTTTAGAAAAACAGAAGAGTTTGTAAAATGAAAGTGAAATCCCCTTGTTCTTTCTAGGACATCTCAACAACAGTTGCACCACCCAGATACAATTTATAGCTGAATGGATATCTTTTTTTAAAATGTTACTTTGGATTTAAATTTTATTTTTTTTTTTAATATACTATTAATAGTTTTCACTGTCTTGCACAACTTTAACATAGAATTACTGCTATTCCCTCTAGACTCTGAATCCTCAGTAACAAAGTGCCTCTTAATAGTGCTCATGATATACTTGTTGACTGAGTGAATGAAAGAATAAATGACTCTTCTCCCAAAGGATTTTATTTAGAGGACTTCTAGATATCAACTTAATCCAGGCTTGTCAAGAATTTGCAAAGTAGGTTGGAAATCAGTCAGTTTCAACAAATACTAAACTGATTCAGTTCAACAGCTATTACAGAACGCCATCTCTGGTGCACGGATCTGGGCAGATCTGTTTTAGATTTAGATCAAGTTAAGTTTTATATCAAATTAAGATTAAGGGTATAGCTGTTTCCTCTATTTTAGGCAGGGAGGCAGACTATTGTTGCAGGTGTTGTTAGGTGGGTAGATGTAAGGGTGAGAATTTGTGTAAGCTCTTGTCTTGTTGCTTCAGTTTCTTTCTTTTTTAATTTTATTTATTATTGGCTGTGCTGGGTCTTTGTTGCTGCTTGAGCTTTTCTCTAGTTGCAGCAAGTGGGGGTTACTCTTGATTGTGGCATGCAGGTTTCTCGTGGTGGCGTCTCCTTGCGGAGCACAGGCTCAATAGTTGTGGTGCATGGAATTAGTTGCTCCACAGCATGTGGGTTCTCCTCAGGTCAGGGATCAAACCCATGACTCCTGAACTGGCAGGCAAATTCTTTACTACTGAGCCACAAGGGAAGCCCCTGCTTCAGTTTTCTCTGTGAAATAAGAAGCACTGTTTTCAGCTGAGAGTGAGCAGGGTGGAGGGGCTCTTTGGGTTTGAAGAGAGAAGTGTCATCTAGGGGAATTTGAGAGTGCTTAATTGAGAAAATATAGAAGCTAGGCATTGACTACCCAGTTGAGATTTGCATCAGGAAACCAAAGTGATACCTGCCAGCTGTGTTCAGATTCACAGATACAAGTGCAGAGGCTTTACTAAAACTGAATTAATTACAAAGGAAGCAAGAGGGGGCAGAGAACCAAATGTTAGTGTGAGGTTAGGATTATGATAATTGACTGTGAAATTGAGCTAGGTTAGGAGCAAAGAGGTCAAGGCACCAAGGGGAGTAAACCAGAAGGAGACAGTGTTAAGAGGATGGGTTGCATGAAATTATGTAGAGGATACAGTTACTGGTAATCACAGGTCTCAGAGTATGATCGTTGGGTTGGTTAAGGTGATACAGAGGCACTGATGTGATTTTATCTCAGAGACTTGTCTCCTAGTAGTGGAGTAGAAGGGGAGAGGACCAGAGTTAAGGAAACCAGTAAGAACATTATTGTAGTACCTCACATGAACGTTGAGAGTGATATCAGGATTCACAAAAGAGTTTAGAGAGTTTGCAAGAATTGGATGTAGAAAAAGATGAAGAGGAAGATGAGTCGAGAATGATTACAGGGCTCTGACATAGATGGTTTAAGATCACGTTTAGATGGGAAACTGAAGATGAAGAATAATGAGCATGAGGTATCAGTCATATATCCACATAAATATACTCAGCAGACATTTAAGTAGGAAAGTCCCAATTACAGGGTAGAGTCTGGATGAGAGGTATAGCCTTGGAAGTCACGTTAGAGTGTGGATGAGCTCACCAAGAAGTAAATGGAGAGAGCCAGCAGGGTTGACGCAAACACAACATTTTTGTGAATGAAAACATTTTGAGAAACAGAGGAATCAGATGCTAAGGAGGAGTAGTCAGATAATAAGTTCTCTGAGGACAGAGAGCATGTTTGGAATGAGTGTGGGGCAGGCAGTGATGTGTATGTGTACACATATCCCCCATATATATGGTTTTGATAGACCATCTGTCACTGACCCTACAGGCGTATAAGAGCCAAATGAGACATAAAAGTTAAATACATTTAGAGGAAAGACAGATCACTGTTGAGTCTTGGTACAGAGTGAGTGGGAAGGAGGTACAGAGATGTTCCTGCTGTCAAAGAACGCTCTGGGAGGTAGATTTGTCACCAATAATTGGTGTGTAGCAGGGTGCAGAGTAAGCAGCTGTAATGAAAGAATACCACCTAACAATGAAGAACAAAGGAATATTGTCACAGTGAACAGCTATTGAATCTCAAAGGTAATTTTGACCAAAAGAAACCAGATAAATAATAGTACATGCTAAACATTTCCATTTAAAGTATGGAAATATGAAGTTTTAAAATGAACAAGCCTAGTCTATAACTTTGGTGAGTACCGAGTGGGAACGGGCACAAGGCAGCCTTCCAAGGTGCCCTGGAAATTTCTTCGTCTATGTGGTGGTTACATGGATGTATACGTACATTAAAATTCATGGATTCACTATAAATTTGTGTTCAGTTCAGTCGCTCAGTCGTGTCCAACTCTTTGTGACCCCATGGACTGCAGCACGCCAGGCCTCCCTGTCCATCACCAACTCCCAGAGCTTACTCAAACTCATGTCCATGAGTCAGTGATGCCATCCAACCATCTCATCCTCTGTCGTCCCCTTCTCCTGCCTTCAATCCTTCCCAGCATCAGGGTCTTTTCAAATGAGTCAGCTCTTGGCATCAAGTGGCCAAAGTATTGGAGTTTCAGCTTCAGCATCAGTCCTTCCAATGCATATTCATGGCTGATTTCCTTTAGGATGGACTGGTTGGATCTCCTTGCAGTCCACGGGACTCTGAAGAGTCTTCTCCAACACCACAGTTCAAAAGCATCAATTCTGCAGCTTTATTTCTTTATAGTCCAACTCTCACATCCATACATGACTACTGGAAAAACCATAGCCTTGACTAGACAGACCTTTGTTGGCAAAGTAATGTCTCTGCTTTTTAACATGCTGTCTAGGTTGGTCATAACTTTTCTTCCAAGGAGCAAGCAACTTTTAATTTCATGGCTGCAGTCACCATCTGCAATGATTTTGGAGCCCAAAAAAATAAAGTCTGTCACTGTTTCCATTGTTTTCCCATCTGTTTGCCGTGAAGTGATGGGACTGGATGCCATGATCTTAGTTTTCTGAATGTTGAGCTTTAATCCAACTTTTTCACTCTCCTCTTTCACTTTCATCAAGAGGCTCTTTAGTTCTTCTTTACTTTCTGGCATAAGGGTGATGTCATCTGCATATCTGAGGTTATTGATATTTCTCCTGGCAGTCTTGATTCCAGCTTGTGCTTCATCCAGCCTGGCATTTCTGTATAAAGTTTATGTCAATCAGAATTTTTAATTGATGACTCTGGGGAAGTGAACAACTGAGGGAGTAAGGTGATAGGATAATAGGGCCCAGGCACTTCTTCATTGTCTCCTTCAGCTTTGTCCCTTTCCTCTTTATTTCCTCGCTCCCCTGCAGTGATTCTCTGATTGCCTCTCCCCATGCTGAGGAATTTGTTTCTGAAGTGACTAACCATTGTGTATTGCACATTGACTCTATGAATGGAAAAGTGTAACCATACCTCTTATCAGCCGATTCCTTTGTCAGTAAATAAATGGCCAAGGACTACAGCACTTTCTTCCTTTATATTAGTTCTGGCTTTGATCTGTTGTACATAGTACATTATTCCAATGTTTCACTCACTTAGATTGCCTTCTAAAACAAATAACGAACTCCTAATTCTTACTTTTAGATTCATATGTCAATTTGTGGAGTAATCTATTCTAAAGATTGGAAACATTCCAAGTATCTTAATTTTAGACTTCATGTTTCTTTCCTTTAATTTTGTTTTTAGCTGGGATTATAGCTGAGCATTTTTACATTTCTGTGACACCCAAAGTAGAGTGGGTGCTACAAGGTTATAATATTTTAGCCTTAATCCAATTTATGAAATAAATATTTTATCTATTTTAATCTATTTGAAATAAAATCAACTCAGAACATAGGTCTGCCATCTGCCTTAGGTATTACAGACCAATTTCTAAAATTTTATTTAAGTGTAGTTTGAGATCACAGAATCTCCCAGTTAATCCTTATAGATCAACTTACATGGGAGACTTCAAGTCTTCCCATAATGAAAGAGCTGCAAGGTGATCTTTTCTGGAGAGATTTTTTTTGCTTGTTTTAATGATGATGTATACTCTAGCAGAAGTATTGGTTTGGTCTGAAGTGCTGTACTCTGTTTTAGGTAGTCATGTAACTACCTGAGGTCAGATATTTGCTTCCATTTTCTATGAAACTAAATAGAAAAAAATTTTAAACTAAATTAAAATATTCATTAACATGTAGAAGAGTCATTCAGGTATGGGGACTTGATAATGATTTATTCATTTATTTTTGAGGGAAGTACTCCAGGGCAATACCAATTTTTGTAAAAATAGTAGTAATTTACTTCCAAGATAGTGTGTTAGTACCTGTGTTATACTGGTGACTTTATAATAAATAGGCTCATTCCAAAATTTAAAAGTCTGTGTGTCCAAGTGTAAGTTACATACACACACTCCATGAAATATGCCACATTTTGGTGCTGTTTTTCTGGAGATTGATAGAAATTGTAGATAAAGTGAGACCAGTTTGGGTCACTGGACTGAGATGAGCTTAACAGTCTCTGTTTTATACTTGTTGGATTGTAGAGGTAGAAAAGAAAGTATTTTTAAATTGTTATATACAAATGTGAAGTGCTATTTGAACTGTTCTTCACAACCCCAAGCTGCCCTAAGAATGGTGACTGCTGATTCCTTAATTTTCATTTACAGTGAAATAACTGCCTTTGTCTAGATTGCTGTGTCTTGTAGGTATTTATGAGAGATCATCTAGCTAGAGGTATGTTTTTATGAATTTGGACCCTTTTCCAGTATTCTTTTCCCAGTAACACAGCTTTCACTTACCTGTTTTGAAGATTAACATTTCTGCCATTTCTTTTTAATCTTTTGCTTTGGGGATGAGGTTAAGTGACCCTATAATGTCCGTGTATTGGGTCTTAGTACTGATATAATTCTTGGGAGCAGGATGAATGCCTGCCTTTAACTAGGTAACTCATTCTTGAATCTGTGGGAGCATGTTAATCAGCCTGTCATCCAGGACCAGAAAGTAAGTATGGGAAGAACAAAAAATTAACTTTCTTGACAGTAATCTGTTTGTCAGTATTTGTATTGGCATAGATATAAACAGAAGTGATAAGAACTGGGATCTCTAAAGTAAGTATTATATGACCAAGTTGAATCTTACAGGTCTGATTATTTTTCCAGTTAAATGTTAATTTAGTACAAACATTTCTGTCCAGTAGGCTGTGTCTACGTAGCTTTAAATTAATTGTGATTAAATTGTAACACAGATTATTTTTACAAGTAGCTTTCATATCATATGAAAAGTTAGAAATAATATTTAGAATCTTTTACAAACAAATTCGCATGTAAGTATGAGTGTTATTATAATGAAGTTTTTCTTTTTTTTCCCTAGGTGGCTCTAAATAACTACACCTTTGAAAATGTGAGCTTTCATGTTCTTCATCAGCGTTTTCCCCTCTTTACTTTTCGAGTCTTATCAGATTGGTTTGATAACAAGACAGATCTATACAGGTAATGTTTTATAACTCTGAAGAGGATAATATCTCTTTTTAAAAATCAATAGTGAAAGTGGAAGTCAGTTGTGTCCAACTCTTGGCGACCCCATGGACTGTATGGTTCATGGAATTCTCTATGGAGAATACTGGAGTGGGTAGCCTTTCCCTTCTCCAGGGGATCTTCCCAATCCAGGGATCAAATCTAGGTCCTGCATTGCAGGCGGATTCTTTACCAGCTGAGCCACAAGGGAAGCCCAAGAGTACTGGAGTGGGTAGCCTATCCCTTCTCCAGTGAATCTTCCTGACCCAGGAATTGAACTGCGGTCTCGGCTGCATTACAGGCGGATTCTTTACCAACTGAGCTATCAGGGAAACCTTATTACTGGAGTATAATTTATATATAATAAAATGTACACATTTAAAGTATACTGTGCGGTGACTTTGTAAAATGAATACACCCTGTAATCACTAGCACAGTCAAGATAAAGAACATTTCTAACACCCAGAAAATTCCCATATACAGCTCTGTCATTAATCTAACTGTTCCTTAACCACCCACATAAGTACAAATTGAATTTCTATTACTATAGATTAGTCTTGCAGTTTCAGAACTTTGTATTACTAGAATTATTTACAGACTACCCTTTCGTGTCTATTTTATTTTAAGAAACTCAGCGTGTTTTTTGAGATTCAGCCATGTTGCGTAAACCAGAGTTTGTTCCTATTTATGTTACTAAATAATATATCATTTGTATGAGGATACCACAGTTTACCCAGTCACCTGTTGAGGGACAGTTGAGTTGTTTCTGGTTTGAGGCTATTGTGAATAAAACTGTATGCATACGTTTTCATTTCTCTAGGGATGAAATTGCCGGGTCACATGATTAGCATGTTTAACCTTTTAAGACACTGCTGAATTGTTTTCTTTGCAGTTCTAGTGCAAGACTGCTGGAAATAAATTCTCTCAACCTTTATCTAAAAATGTCTTCATCTCCCCTTATATTTGAATAATATTTTCACTAATTCTGCAGTTGAGGATTCTTTTTCTTTCACTGCTGTAAAGATTTTATTCCCTTTTCCTGTGGCCTTCATTATTTCTGATGAGGAATCAACAGTCATTCTCCTTTTTCCAGTGTATGGAAAAGTCAGGCTTAATGAGTGGATGGCTGCTGCTGTTGTTACTCTGTGTAAGGCTCAGAGTGGAGACGGGGATTACTCACTTCCCCAGCCCCAGAGTTAGTCTTTGAGAGTTCCTGTTCTCCTAGGCCTTGGAGATGAGGCTTTTTCAGCATTCCTGCTTGTCCCACGATGGTGATGGACCTCCACTTTGCATCACTGCCAGGTCCTGGTCCAAGCAGGTTTCCTGACTCTCCCACAGAGGAAAGTGGCTTACGCTTCTACTCCTGCCTCTGCAGTGGTGTTTCTTTGCCTGAAAGCTATGGTGGGAATGGTTCTTTCCCCTTTCCTAGTGGTAGACAACTGCTGCTTGGTACTTGGTACAAGGCCCACAGTTGGAACAGGGGCCGTTTCCTGCCCTTCCCTCTAGTGCAGCTTTTACTACCAACCAACCTTCTCCCAGCCAGACATCTTTGGCATCTCTTCTTTTCCCAAAGATAGTGAATCTCTGCATAAACCCTAAGGATTGGAGAGTTTCCTCCTGGTCCCACAGCAGCTCAAGGTTTCATATGAGAGATGGGTTGGAGGAGGTTGCAAGGTTTGGCTTCCAGTGATTCCAAATAGTCATGCTGGCTCATGCATGACCTTTAAGAATTTAATAACACGTTAACTGTTTCCTTCTTACCTGCTTTTATGCCAGTTGCCTCTCCCTCCTGTTCTCTGCCAAAGATAAAATACATTATGTGTCCTGTCTATCCTTCAGTGGGTTTGAAACTATGAAATTTAGTTCACCTGATTCTTTTACAATCTTAACTTACTTTAGACTTCAATAAAACTTAAGATTTTGTATATTATCCAGGTTTTTATCATTGTTAGACTGGAGTGACATGCTTTTGCAGCTTTCTACATCTGAAGCAGAATTTCAAGTTTTTTTCTTTTTGCCTTTGTTTTCCATAATTTCAGTATGTATATTACACTAGCTGATAGTGTCCCACAGATCCTTGAGGCTCTGTACGTTTTTCTTCATTTTTTTTTCTAATGATCTGTCTTTAAGTTTACTAACTTTCTTCTGTTGTCACCAACCTGCTCTTAAGAACAACCAGTAAATTTTGTATTTCAGTTATTTTTAGTCCCGCATTCTCATTTGGTTTTTCTTTTGATAGTTTCTGTATTCGGCGGATTTTCCCGTCCACTCATTGAGACTGTATTTTTCTTTTAACTTTTTGAATATCTTTTCTTTAGATTTTTGAACATAGCTTGTAATAGTTTCTAAATTCAGCACCTGGCCATCTCTGTATTAGTTTCTGTTGACTGCTTTTTAACTGTGGGTCATGTTTTTTTGTTTCTTTGCATGATTATGTAATAGATATTACTGATGTTCTGTTGTACAGATTCTGGATTTTTATTATCCTCCTCTGAAGCATGTTTATTTTTGTTCCAGCCAGCAATTCAGTTGGCTGATCACCTGAGCTTGTGCATACCTGCTTTTTATGCTTTGTTAAGATGAATCTCTTGAAAGCCAAAAGTGCTCTCTAAGCCCCTCCAACTTGACAAGATTCAGTCTCCATATTCTATCCCACAGGCCTATTGTTAGTGGTTGGTTTTAGGTTTGCCTGCGGTGGCCTTACTTTATGCCTTACTCCCAAGACATAGTTTTTCTGAGCTCTCACCTGGATGCTTAGGTTGCTCATAAGGGGTTAATGAAGTCTCTCCACTCTGGCATGGCCAGACCTTCAACTCCAATACTGTCTTACAAGTTCTGTTCCAGACTCAGGTCCACAACAGCTACTCTCTAGTAAGCCTCTCCCTGCTCATTTTTCAGCATAGCCCTGGGCCACTCACAAGAAACCCCCATCTGTACTACTAACTCCTAACTCCTGCCCCTTGCACAGATGCCCTTTCCCACAGATTGCAGATACAGCCTTCCTGAACTCTAGACTCTTGTCTCCTTGGCTTAGCAGTATAGCCACACTTTGCTCAGACCTAGCGTACTACACTGGTTTAGGAAATTATCTCCAGGCAACCTGAGGCTCATCTCATATGAGTTACCCTTCTCTCAAGGAGCATTGTCCTGCACTGCCTATTGCTCACTGCCCAGAAACAATTACCCTGAATCTTTTATCCAGGAGAGCTAGTCTAGTACCAGTTACTCTTCTATAATCTGAAAGTTTCCACCTCTGCTTTTCTTTAAAGGTAAAATGGATAGTTAATAAGCTTAGAAAATATCTGTATAAAGAACATAGTTAATGTATGTTAATGTATCTTAATGTATCTGATGTTAGAAATGAATAGAGCTGCTTACTGAATTATAAGGCCATATGATGGTGAGGATAGAAAGATTGAGCCTTAAAAACAATTTGCTGTATTTGAAGTAACTGCTTTCTGAGCATGTCCACTTGTCCTCCAATCTCCTTTAAGGAATCTCAAGGAAGTGAAGTGAAATCACAGAAAGTACTGAGCTTATGATCAAAGCCTTATAGAAATAGAAGCTTAGGAGAAGTTATATACCAGTAAATAAAATGAAACTTGATATTAAACTTAACATTAATAACTACATTCAGTGGTTTGTTTATAAACCCTAGAGTGTTCTAAATGTATATTCTGCTACATCTAATTAAGGTGTTATATAGGATGATAAGTATGTTTTTGCCAAGTAAAATCAAGAAAGTGAACTTAATATATTTTAAAGGAACTGACTGAAACCACATATATGCATTATCTTAGCTTTACATTTGGCTGTATGTATTATTGAAGGAGGATTATATGAATGATCTAAAATAATACATAATCAGTTCAGTTCAGTCGCTCAGTCGTGTCCGACTCTTTGTGACCCCATGAATCACAGCACACCAGGCCTCCCTGTCCATCACCAATTCCCGGAGTTCACTCAAACTCATGTCCATCAAGTTGGTGATGCCATCCAGCCATCTCATTCTCTGTCATCCCCTTCTCCTCCTGCCCCCAATCCTTCCCAGCATCAGAGTCTTTTCCAGTGAGTCAACTCGTCTCATGAGGTGGCCAAAGTATTGCAGTTTCAGCTTTAGCATCAGTCCTTCCAATGAACACCCAGAATTGATCTCCTTTAGAACGGACTGGTTGGATCTCCTTGCAGTCCAAGGGACTCTCAAGAGTCTTCTCCAGCACCACAGTTCAAAAGCATCAATTCTTCGGCGATCAGCTTTCTTCACAGTCCAACTCTCACATCCATACATGACCACTGGAAAAACCATAGCCTTGACTAGACGGACCTTGGTTGGCAAAGTCATGTCTCTGCTTTTTAATATACTATCTAGGTTGGTCATAACTTTCCTTCCCAGGAGTAAGCGTCTTTTAATTTCATGGCTGCAATCAGCATCCGCAGTGATTTTGGAGCCCAAAAAAATAAAGTCTGACACTGTTTCCACTGTTTTTCCATCTATTTCCCATGAAGTGATGGGACCAGATGCCATGATCTTTGTTTTCTGAATGTTGAGCTTCAAGCCAACCTTTTCACTCTCCTCTTTCACTTTCACAAGAGGCTTTTTAGTTCCTCTTCACTTTCTGCCATGAGGGTAGTGTCATCTGCATATCTGAGGTTATTAATATTTCTCCCAGCAATCTTGATTCCAGCTTGTGCTTCTTCCAGCCCAGCGTTCCAGTGTGATATAGTTTTTTTGCCTATCAAGCTAAAATAATTTTTAAAATTGCAATCCCTAGTGTTGACAAAGATGCCTGGAAACACTTTACTAGTATGAATGTAAATTACTAAGATTATCTGAAAAGCAATGTGTCACTTCATACTAAAAAGACCAAATCTCAGAATTTATCTTAAGGAAATATTTAAGCATCTCTACATAGACTTAACTACAAAGATGCTCATCCCTGGTGGTCCAGTGGTTAGGACTCCATGCTTCCACTGCAGGGGGTATGGGTTTCATACTTGGTTAGGGAACTTAAGATTCTACATGCCACGTAGGGTGGCCAAAAGAAAAATGTTCACCACAGCATTGTTTATAGTAATAAAAGATACTCAACAAATCCACTAGATTGTTACAACCATCCAATAGTATACTCAATAGCTATAAAAAATACATAAATGTGGAGAAATAGTTACAATACATTATAAAAAATGCAAGGTATAGAACAGTATTTCTATTCATTTTACTTTGAAAATTGAGTATTAATAAAGTTTAAGTTTTTTTTTGTTTGCTTTGTTTTTTTTAACAGTTCTATTTGGATGTAATTCTCTCACATACCATACTGTTCACCCATTTAAAGTGGACAGTTTAGTGGTTTTTATTGTATTCCGAGTTGTGCAACCATTATCACAATAAATTTTAGAATATTTCCATTCTTCACCTCTTAGCCATCCCCCTCCAACCCTCCCTTCTTTACCTCCTTCTCCCCCCATCCCCATCTTAAGCAACCACTAGTCTACTTTCTGTCTCCATAGATTTGCCTGTTCTGGACCTTTCATATAAGTGGAATCATATAGTATATTGCCTTTTGTGACTGGCCTCTTTCAGAATACACAGTCCAGATTCATTTATGTTGTAGCATGTGTTAATACTTCATTCCCTTTTTTACCAAACAGTATCCCACTGTGTGGGTGTATATCACATTTTACTTACTCATTCTTTAGTTGATGGACACCTGAGTTATTTGCACGTTTTGGCTATTTTGAAAATGCTGTTATGAATATTTGTACAAGTTTCGGTGTAGGTGAATATTTCTATTCCTCTTGAACATATACTTACGAGTGGAATTGGTCAATTATAATCAGTTAAATCTCTATTTTTAACAAATTGAGGAATTGCCAGACTGTTTCCAGTGCAACTGCACTGTTTTACATTCCCACTGCAGTGTGTGAGGGTTATAATTTTTCTACATCCTCACTAACACTTTTATTATATTTTTAATTATAGGGTGATTTCTTTTTTTTCTTTTCATGTTCATTTTCTCATTTTTTGTATGGGTTAATCATGTGTCTTAGAACAGGTTTTTAAATAATTTTATTGAACTATTATATGACTATCTTGTTTTAAAACCCACATAATTAAAAGTTGTAACATATTTGAAACTTAATATTCTTTAAGTGAATAGGTTTTATTCTTTATCGTATATCTTTGAGTCATTTTTATAGTCTAATAACATAATACTAAAATCAAAACTTCCTTTCATAACTTTGGTGAAGGTTTTTGTTGGTTGCTTTTTTTTAAAGTTTTATTTATTTATTTTTGGCTGCACTGGGTCCTAATTGCTGCACAGGCTTTCTCTAGTTGTGGCAAGAGGGGGCTACTCTCTAGTTGCCATGCACAGGCTTCTCATTGTGGTGTCTTCTCTTGTTGTGGAGCATGGACTCTAGGGCGTGCAGGCTTCAGTGGTTGCAGCACATGGACTCAATAGTTGCAGTTCCTGGGCTCTGGAGCACAGGCTCAGTAGTTGTGGTACTTGCACTTAGTTGCTCCCCGGCATGTAGGATCTTCCTGAACCCAAGGATCAAACCTGTGTTTCCTGCATTAGCAGGCGGGTTTTTTACCACTGGCCACCAGGGAAGCCCTATTGTTTGCTTATTTATAAAAAGGTAGGGTAAAGAGGTTTTCAAGGTTTAAGTCAAAGAACAGATATTTATATTTTCACAGGAAATACTGATATGACATATTTGTTTACATTATGTGTGGTCTCATTAAAATTATTTTCCTGATTTTTCTAAATCTCCACCAACCAAATTACCATTTCTTCCCGTAAGACGCCAGTGCATACTTTTATTTGAGACTGGTATTAACAGTGATGACTCAAAGTTTCCATGTTCTTTAAAAGCCTATAGATAAAATAATTGTGTAATTATTGCATCATCAGCAGTTGCATCTAAGAGAGTGTTACTGCTTGCCAATGCAAAAACAGAGTAAGATCAAGCAAAATATTGAAAATAATTAGTCTTATCACCTTATCACAAGTACTGTTTTGAACTTTACATATTTTCAGTAGGTTTTATGCCCTTGAAATATCTGCAATTTTCTAATCTTTATCTATCCTTAACATATTTTGCTAAAGACTCCATCATGACTCCCTTCTAAAATAACTTCACTTTTAATAGGTCGTTTTGGCATAATGAAAATTACTAGTTTCAAGTACCCAAATTTTTCCCAAATGTTCATAGCATGGATTCTCTTTTAACAGATGGAAAATGGTTGATCATTATATTAGCCGTGTCCGTGGAAATCTCCAAATGTTAGAACAGCTGGACCTAATTGGGAAAACCAGTGAAATGGCTAGACTTTTTGGCATTCAGTTTTTACATGTACTGACAAGGGGTTCACAGGTAGGAAATCAATTTTCTTGCACACTTGAAAGTTCTATGTGAATGATATACTTTGGAGATGTTGAGCTGGTCTGATTTTTTTTTTTTTTTTAACTTTGTGTCTGCTACCAACTAATATGTAGCTGGTTAATCAAATCTTGTCATTTTGTTTTCTGGAAAAGCTTAATTTCACTTAATAGCTTTGCTTTTTTATTTTCTGTCCATGCCAACTTTTTGACCACTGCTGAACTTTACATGGTGATAAAAAAATAAATGGCTGTGCCCTTGAGGATGATATTATGTTCCTGAATACTGTCATTGTGATTAGGGATGCTTTGAAAGCTGCTTAGAACTGGAGAAGCAGAAAAGAAAGTCTACCTCTTTTGTTATACAGTCCTACTTTTGGGAGTTCCAAAACTTCCAACAGATAACTAATATTAAAAAAAGAAAAAGAGGAAGGAGGATTTGGGACTCAATATAAGTGGGCTGTGTCAGTTTTTTTAAATATTAAAGAAAAATGAGACCTTAGAAGCCATTTAATTCATATCTCTCTAATTAGATTCCCAAGGATATAATGAAAGATTCTGTTTAAATGCCTTGCTGAAATGGTTTCCTCCTTTTATTCAACAAATATTTATTTGAGTACTTTTAGTGTGTTAAATAAACACTGTGCTAAGCCATCTGGGATACTCTATTAAATCATTCAGATTTCTTTACCTCATAAAATCTTTTATTTTAATTATTTTATGTCTATAACATTCCCCAGTCTACCAATTCAGTAAATATAGCAAACCTAGAGCTCTAATTACTTTAGCATTACTTGTTGCTGTATTTTATTTTATTGCTTTATATTGATTTTACTTATTTATACTCCCATGAGTTTCGAATTCTATTTGAGCTGGCTTATAATAAAAGGCAGAGAGATACCCTATGAGAACATTTCAGGGAACCCATACTGGTTCTTGTGAGTGCCTTTTTTTTTTTACCCCCCCCCAAACTACACACTGTCCACTTTATAGCTGTTACTATAAACGATCAATAATTGCTTGATTAATTTTTGTGAAGGACCATTATTAATCTATCTTTCAGTTTTGGAATCCTTGTGTTTCCTTCTTGGGAAATTGAGATAACATTTATCCATCTCAAGTCTCCTGACTGCCATTCTCTGATTTTCCCAAATAAATTTTGAAAGATTATTGGCCAGCTTTTTTTAATGAAAGTGTTATAGTATACAAGCTGTCTCTTCTACATCTTTTATTATGATATAGCTATTTTTAAATCTTAAATGTAATTGTGTCTTTTTAAAATTGACTTATTGTATGTTATTTGACATATTTTATAGTTTTTATAAAAGTTACGAAAGCTGATTAAATAACCATTACTATGTAACTATGGAGTGAGAAAGTTATGCAGCTGTATTCTGAAGAACAAAACATCTCCCACATGATTCTCAACATATTCAGAAGACCAGTATATTTGTTTTTAAGTTTCTTCTCTCCTTACTTCCCCCTCTTTGCCTGCAGTACCGCGTCGAATCAATGATGTTGCGTATTGCTAAACCAATGAACTATATTCCTGTGACACCTAGTGTACAGCAGAGATCTCAGATGAGAGCCCCACAGTGTGTCCCCCTAATTATGGAGCCTGAATCTCGCTTCTATAGCAACTCTGTTCTCGTTTTGGATTTCCAGTCACTGTATCCTTCTATTGTGATTGCATACAACTACTGTTTCTCCACCTGCCTCGGTCATGTGGAAAACTTGGGGAAGTAAGTTTTTTTCATATTTACAATTATTTTGTTATACATCATACTTCTTACTAAACTTAAGACTGTCTTTGAGTGTGTGTGTGTGTGTGTATGTGTGTATATCATTGTATGACTAATTCAGCATCATGGATAGATAACTCATGTGAACAAGACTGTAAATACAGTCTTGCAATTTATCTGTTTCACTCTTCACGTATATCTGTTAAATAAGACATATTTGTTATATCTTGTTAAATATAATCTTTGTTTATATTTGTTATTTCTTGTTTACCTCTTGTTAAATAATTATATAAAATTTGTTGGTGTAAATCACTTCAGTAGAACAGTCTGAGGATTATGATCTTATAACTTTAGCTGTGACCTCCTCTTGACCTTTCTTAGAAATTGTTTTCTTTTAAAAAGTTAAATTACCAAATGTTAGATTTTATTCATGTCAACCAAATATTTTCTCCTAAGAAATGGCTTTCCTTTATAATATTTTTGTGTAATTAAAACCAAGTGTTATAGTTTTAGTTCTGAAGTATATTCACTCCTTATAGAAAACTTTTATGGAAATTGTATATCGGTAATTCTGTCTTTTTAATAAGAATAGGACTTTGGAAAAGTTGTTTACAGTCTTTTTGAAAGTGAAAGTCACTCAGTCGTGTCCGACTCTTTGTGACTCCATGGAATTCTCCAGGCCAGAATGCTAGAGTGGGTAGCTTTTCCCTTCTCCAGGGGATCTTTCAAACCCAGGGATCAAACCCAGGTCTCCCACATTGCAGGAGGATTCTTTACCAACTGAACCTACAAGGGAAGCCCAAGAATACTGAAGTGAGTAGCCTATCCCCTTTCCAGTGGATCGTCCCGACCCAGGAATTGAACTGGCATCTCCAGCATTTCAGGCAGATTCTTTATCAACAGAGCTACTAAGGAAGCCCCTACAGTCTTTTTATTTAAGGTTTAAATTTTTCTTTAGGTAATTTAGTGTATGTTGAGGTGAAATTTGGTATTTCAGTATAGATTTTCCCAATATGTTTTAGAATAGTGCCATTTTAAAAATGTTTCTTTTAATAAATTGTATTTAAAGAACTACTTTTTGGTAACTAAACAAACATTACTAAGTATATGAATTAATGTTTAGATGTTTAAAAATGAATTTCCAATAGAATTAGATTCTTAAAATTGCCCAGGATCTCTGTTCTATGATTTGAGAAAGTATTTGCTTAATTTTTTTTTTTTCTTAACAGGTATGATGAGTTCAAATTCGGCTGTACCTCTCTAAGAATACCTCCAGATTTACTTTACCAAATTAGGCATGATATCACAGTGTCCCCCAATGGGATAGCTTTTGTCAAGGTAATACTCTCTTATAAATGAAAGGTATCAACTGTGATTTAACGTTTGGAGAACTAATGGTCTAGGATGTTGTTGGCATATAATACAAAACAAAAAAAGCTTACTTCAATATCTCAAAAAAATCAAAGATACAAGGAATCTTCTAAGAAATTCTCTAAATCATTTTTTTAAAAATAGTGATCTTATTTTCATGAATTTAGGTTTAAAATCTTTTGTTAGATTTTAGTTTTTTAATGAACTTTTGCAAGAAATAGATTGCATGTATACCTCCTGCCCTCTATTAGAATCTGGTCGCCTTAGATAGCAATGTGATGATCACAACAGTGTTAACTTACAAAGGTTAAAACTGCTTTAGCATACACTTTACTAATTGTTCTATATATTTTAAATTAAGACTATCTTAGAAGTGATATTCTAATATATTTATTGATTATATTTTTAAGAAGATACCCAGACTTATAACAGAGTCCTTTTTTCTCTGTCTCCCCTCAAAAAGAGACTAAAAAGCCTCATAAATGAATAAATCTAAGGCAAATAGGAAGAGATCTAGGAGAAGATTATATTGCCTCTCATATGCCAACTTCATTCCTTTCTTTTCTGTTTCCTTAGCAGTGAGTCTTTAAGAATCACGGGACAGTGGAGTAGTTGGTGGAGGTAGCATGGACCCCACTAGCCCTCAAATTCATTCTGGTGTACTTAGCAAAAAAAAGTAGCATCATTCTCTACCAATCAAAGGATGCTGTGTTTAAAGAGTACTCTAAAATTAGCCATTTAGATATGAGGAAAAATTTTACCAAGAGAGTTCATGATATATTCTATTTTGGAAAACGTTATATTTTAACATAATAACACGTCATGTCTTAACATAAACATGGCTGCTTCAAAAGGTACACAGAATGAATTAGAGGTTAGAATATGTTTTCATTGTCACATATCTAGTAGCTTATTATTTTATCTCCATTTAACAGCATTTTAAGAACTTGCATCTACATTTTGACCCAATGTGTAAAGCTTAATGAAAGTTAGATTTTTTTTTTTTTAGTATTCAGGAGTGTGATTATACTATCCTTGAGGTTTTAATTGTTCAGTCTGACATGCATTACCTTGCACGTGTCTGTGAATCATCCTCAAAGTTAATACTGTTTTGTGATTTTCATTCCTAGTGGAGTTCTCGTAAATTCTCCCTAGTCTTGATTAATACAAATGATTTTTTTTTTTTTGGCGTCAACAAATTTTATCACCTCACTATTCATCCCCTCTTCCAGATTGCTAATAAATATAGGCCGGAGGGGATGGCTTAGTGGTCTAAGCATCAGATTTGAAATACCTAGAGTCCCTGGAACTGCAGGTTTGAATGTCAGCAGAGTCAACCCAGCTCATCATTCTTCCAAGGTAGATAAATGGAGTTCCATGCAGATTACTGTGTGGGGTCATTAGGATGAGATCTTTTAAAACTGAGGTTTGTTATGAGTGATACAAATCCCATGTGTCTTTCTGAAAGAGTGGGGGTTTGGATCAAAGTTTTGACAAAATTTCCCTCTGAACTCGTATGGTCTTTTACGTACTAGTTGGCATCCACCTTCCTGGAGGTCTCTGAACTCACAATAGTAGTGCTACAGTAGATTTATAAATATTACAGGAACCTTTTAGGAGAAAAGCCCTCTTCAAAAGAAAGAAAATATGATGATTTTATATTAACTGCCACTGGTGTTGTGGCCACTCTTATTATTTGTTTCAATTCATGACAGTTGGCCATTGTTATACTTTTTGCTTCCTTCTTTATCTAAATCTATAATATTTATGGGATCTAAACATTCTTTTTTTTCCTTTATGATAGCCTTCTGTAAGAAAGGGTGTGCTACCAAGAATGCTTGAAGAGATTTTGAAGACTAGACTCATGGTGAAACGGTCGATGAAGGCTTACAAGCAGGACAGAGCCCTTTCACGAATGCTTGATGCACGTCAGCTAGGACTTAAGCTGATAGCAAATGTGACATTTGGCTATACAGCTGCTAATTTTTCCGGGAGAATGCCATGCATTGAGGTAAGTCTAGAGTTTTTTTAAAAGAGACTAAGGCAGCATTAAATGAATACCTGTTCATTGAAACATTTTGTTTTGAAACTTTAGACCAAAGTGTTTCATTTCCACAACATAGTATTCAGTTCAGTTCAGTCGCTCAGTCGTGTCCGACTCTCCGCGACCCCATGAATCACAGCACGCCAGGCCTCCCTGTCCATCACCAACTCCCGGAGTACACTCAAACTCATGTCCACAGAGTCGGTGATGCCATCCAGCCATCTCATTCTCCGTCGTCCCCTTCTCCTCCCGCCCCCAACCTTTCCCAGCATCAGAGTCTTTTCCAGTGAGTCAACTCGTCTCATGAGGTGGCCAAAGTATTGGAGTTTCAGCTTTAGCATCAGTCCCTCCAATGAACATCCAGGATTGATCTCCTTTAGAATGGACTGGTTGGATCTCCTTGCAGTATAAGGGACTCTCAAGAGTCTTCTCCAACACCACAGTTCAAAAGCATCGATTCTTCGGCGATCAGCTTTCTTCACAGTCCAACTCTCACATCCATACATGACCACGGGAAAAACCATTGCCTTGTTAGTTTTTCTTAAACCAGGGCTTATATACATACATATTTTTAGGGATTTGTGGGTTTTCTATATGAGAACTCTATTTAATGATAATTTTCTAAATTAGCATACACATTTCTGCATAATCTAGATGACCATATCGTAATCAATTATTGGCATGAGGTTTCTGTGCCACTTTTACAGCATTCTTTATAGTAATATTGATATTAAATAATTCCTTTTAATGTATTGATAGAGATCTAAGGCTAGTTCATTTGTCTTCTCTAAATGTCTAAAAAAAAAAAAAGTCATTCCATATTTACTAGTATACCGGTAGATATAAAGTAAAACCTTTCTTTTGCAGTAGTTCAGTTCAGTTGCTCAATTGTGTCTGACTCTTTGCAACCCCATGGACTGCAGCACGCCAGGCCTCCTTGTCCATCACCAACTCACAGAGTTTACTCAAACTCATCTCCATTGAGTCAGTGATGCAGTCCAACTATCTCATCCTCTGTTGTCCCCTTCTCCTCCCGCCTTCAGTGTTTCCCACCCTCAGGGTCTTTTCCAGTGAGTCAGTTCTTCGCATTAGGTGGCCAAAGTATTGGAGTTTCAGCTTCAACATCAGCCCTTCCAATGAGTATTCAGGACTGATTTCCTTTAGGATGGACTGGTTGGATCTCCTTGCAGTCCAAGGGACTCTCAAGAGTCTTTCCAACACTACAGTTCAAAAGCATCAATTAAGACACTCTTCATTAAAAAGACTAATTTCTTATTATTTACTAAATTAGGGTGTTAATTTGACATAAATACAAAGTAGTATGACAGAGTAATACAATCATTCACTAATTGAAAAAAGAACAGAGTATTCTTGTTTGGTTAATGATCTTTTCATGCCAGATGAAGGCTAGAGCATTGTGGTATGTCATATTTGCAGTAGCTCAGCAAAGGAAAAGCAGTGGAAGAATAAAGCCCCCAGACAGCTCACAGTAGGCAAAGTAAATTCCAAAAACGTGTGCAAGGGACTTCTGGTTATATGTTCAGCATGTAAGAAACTCAAAAGTCTCCACTCTGTCCTCCCATCAAGTAAGCCAAACAAACGGAAGTCAACAACTCTTCTTAGATCTGTTGGAGAGGCGAAGTCACAGGGTAAACTGCTACCTCTCCCCTCAACTGAAGAGGCCCAACAGGTGAATACTGAGACTCTCACAGCTTACCAGAGCAGAATCCAAGAGCACAAGTCTGAGAACCACTGCCCCGGTAGGGAAAATAGAACCATAAGTGATGAATTGCTGGAGGCTCAGGGTAAACAAATCTCAGAGAGAAAAACCCCAATGGACCCAGTCATCAGGGTCCTCACACTTCTGGTGAATTTTACATCTAGGAGCTGAGCCAGGTTTTCACAGTGAATATCAGTGAAAAATTTCCTTGTGCTTCTGGCACAGAGAGGGGAAAAGAACCATTCTGAAATACACTAGAGTGTTCTGTGTTTAACAAAGTCTGCCCTCAAGAGAAACTATTTAACCAGAGCCCAAGCTGTTGGAGTTTCATCAGAGCCTGACTGACCTGGGAAAAGATGAATACCCAACTCCAACTCCTCTAGCCTTCTACATGGAAGAAAAATACTCTGGCCTGCTCTAGTCATCCTGTCTCACCAAAGTGGGGTGAAAAATTGAAAATTATTTATGAAGTCTATAGTCCAGAGGCACAGGTTCACTGAAAAACTGAGACCTACTCTTAGGACTAAAGAGCATGTCCTTCTCTCCCCAACACCTTTTCCACATTACTAAAAGCCTGTTTATAGCAGTTCCTTTTACCCAGTACATCATGTCTGGCTGTCAAAAAGAATTGCAAGACATACTAAAGCCAAAAAATACAGAAGAAACAAAGAAAGCATCAGAACCAGACTCAGATAGGGAAGGGATGTTGGAACTATCAGACTGCAAATTTAAAATTATGGTTAGGATGCTAAGAGCTCCCTCCAATGGCTAAAATAGCCAGCATGCAAGAATAGATGGGCAATATAAGTAAAGAGGTGGAAGTTCTAAGAAGGAACTAAAAAGAAGTGCTGGAAATCAAAAATACTGTAAGAGAAATGAAAAATGCCTCAGACTACTACACTGAACATGGCTAAGAAAAGAATCTCTGAGCTTGAAGAACTCTTAGTAGAAACTGCTAAAACTGAAAAGAAGAAAGAAAAGGAAAAGGTGTCTTAATACTATAGGACAACTACAGAAAGTGTGATATATATGTAATAAAAATTCCAGAAAGAAAGACAAGAACAGAAGAAATACTGAAACAATAATGACTGAGAACTTCCCCTTTAATGTCAGACATCCACTTGCTCCTTGGACGGAAAGCTATGACAAACTTAGCATATTAAAAGGCAGAGACATCACTTTGCTGACAAAGGTCCATACAGTCAAAGCTATGGTTTTTCCAGTAGTCATGTACGGATGTTAAAGTTGGACCATTAAGAAGTGCTGAAGAATTGATGCTTTCTAACTGTGGTGCTGAAGAAGACTCTATTTAGAGTCTCTTGGACAGCAGGGAAATCAAACCAGTCAGTCCTAAAGGAAATCAACCTTGAATATTCATTGAAGGACTGATGCTGAAGCTTCGATAATTTGGCCACCTGGTGCGAAGAGCTGACTCATTGGAAAAGACCCTGATGCTGAGAAAGATTGAAGGCAAAAGGAGAAGAGGGAGGCATAGGATGAGATGGTTAGATAGTATCACAAACTCAAAGACCATGAATTTGAGCAAACTCTGGGAGATAGTAACGGACAGGGAAGCCTGGTATGCTTCAGTCCATGGGGTCACAAAGAGTCTGACGTGATTTAGCAACTGAAGAACAATAGGAGCAAATTGTCAAACACCAAACTACAGATCCAGGAAGTTCAGAGAATACCAAACAGAATAAATGCAAAAAAAAAAAAAAAAACCCTAAACCTAGGGACATCATTTTCATACTGTGGAAAAATCAACAATAAAAGTCCTCAAAGAAGCCAAAGGGTAAAAACCACCTTGTTTATAGAGAAGCAAAGGTAAGAATTATACTCAACTTTTCCTCAGAAACCATGCAGGCAAGAAAATGGAATAAAATATACCATATAAAATTATCATTCAGAAGTGAAGGAGAAATTAAGATTTCTCAGACATAAAACTTGAGGGAATTTGTTGGTATAGACCTGCCTTGCAAGGTTTAGTTAAAAGAAGTTCTTTAGAGAGAAGGAAAGTGACAGTAGGTCAGAAACCTAGATCCACAAAAGAATGGAAAAGCATCAGAGAAGGAATAAGTAAAGGTAAAAGAAGCCCTTTTATTTCTCTTAATTGATCTAACAGGTAACAATCTGTTCAAAATAATAATAGTAAAAAAGTATTTGATTAGGTATGTTTTTATATATGTATATTTGTATAACTGAAATGAATAACACATGGTACAAGGACTGGGAGGAACAGATTAGGATTCTTTCATTTTAAAGTATCCACACTACCTATGAAGTGGTTTAGTGGGTTTTGAAAATGGTGTATTGAAAGTAAATATAAATATTGCAAGATTTTGGGCAACCACCATAAAAAGTTTTAAAAAAAGAAATATAACTAGTGTGTAATATAAAATAGTCAAAACCAAAAAAGCAATAAAAGAGTGGAAATTAAAAATAGGAACAAAGCAAAGGCACATAGAAAATAAAAAAAATCAGGAAGAACATAGTTGAATTCAACAACGTAATAAAAGGGCATTTCAATCCTGGGTGTTCATTGGAAGGACTGATGCTAAAGCTGAAACTCCAATACTTTGACCACCTCATGCGATGAGTTGCCTCACTGGAACAGACTGATGCTGGGAGGGATTGGGGGCGGGAGGAGACGGGGATGACAGAGAATGAGATGGCTGGATGGCATCACCAACTCGATGGACATGAGTTTGAGTGAACTCTGGGAGTTGGTGATGGACAGGGAGGCCTGGCGTGCTGTGATTCATGGGGTCGAAAAGAGTCGGACACGACTGAGCGACTGAACTGAACTGAACTGACAGACTGCTTCATCCAAAAACAGTTGAATACATATTCTTCTCAAGCTCACAAGGAACATGCAAGATGGACCACATTCACGGCCATGAAATATACCTTAGTAACTTTAAAAGAATAGATTATATAGTGTATTCTGCTTTCAGATCAGAATTGAATTAAACTAGAGATCAGTAACAGAAAGGTAGCTGGAAAATTTCCCAAATACTTAGAGATTGAATAGCCGATTTCTAAATAACACACGGGTCAAAGAAAAAAATCTCAAGAGAAATGTTTAAATTATTTTGAACTAAATGAAAATATAATTTATCAGTTTGTGGAGATCAGCAGAAACAGTACTTAGGAGGAAATTTATAGATTGAATGCATCTAAGCTTGATCTGAAAGGATACATGCACGCCAGTGTGCACTGCGGCACTGTTTACAATAGCCAAGACATGGATGCAACATAACTGTCCATTGGCAGAGGAATGGATAAAAAAGATGTGGCACTTATATACTATGGAATATTACTCAGCCGTTAAAAAGTGAAATAATTCCATTTAGAGCAGCATGAATGAATGTAGAGGGTGTCATCCTGAGTGAAGCAAGTCAGAGAAGGAGAAATATTGTATGCCATCCTTAATATGTGGAATCTAAAAAGAGATGAATCAAATGAACTTACGTACAAGACAGAGATTCACAGACTTATTAGAAAATGAACTTTTATGATTGCCATGGGGAAGGAATGGTCATGCACACACTGCTATATTTAAAATGGATAACCAACAAAGACCTACTGTATAGTACATGGAACTCTGCTCAATGTTATGTGGCAGCCTGGATGGGAGGGTCGTTTGGGGAAGAATGGATACATGTATATGTATCGCTAGGTCCCTTCCCTGTTCACCTGAAACTACCACAGCATTGTTAATCAGCTGTATCCCAATACAGAGTAAAAAGTTAAAAAAAAATACCAAGCGTAATACCCTCAACGTCATCCATGTTGCTGCAAATGGCAAGATTACCTTCTTTTGTATAGCTAAATAATATTTCATTGTATATAAACTACAGTTTCTTTATCCATTCATCCATCATGGACACTAAGCTTGTTTCCATGTCTTGACTATTGTAAATAATGCTGCAATGAACATGGGGATATAGACATCTTTTCCAGTTAGAGTTTTTGTTTCCTTCAGATAAATACTCAGAGGTGGAACTGCTGGATCATATGGCTGTTCTACTTTCAATTTTTTGAAGAACCTCCATACTGTTTTCTGTAGTGGCTGCACCAGTTTACATTTCCAACAGTGCACAAGGGTTCCCTTTTCTCCACATCCTTACCAGCATTTTCAGAGAATTTTTACTTTAAATATTTTTCTTATTATGACTTTTCAGGATCCCAGCCATTGGCTAAATTGTGAAACCAATTAATTTTTCTTCTTTTAAAATCCATTCTCCCGGGGCGGGGAGCGGGCAGAGAAGCCGCATGCATCCTGCCGCTAGGCCTGCGGCCTTTCAGGTCACACCATCCAGTTCCATCCCGATCATGTTGTTCCACATCCCATATCTTCTTAGGGGAAATGAACGGTAAATAAACATTTATTGAGCACTGAAAAAAATAAAATAAAATCCATTCTCTTAGCCCTGTAATGTTTTTATTAGGAACTGTTGCACAAAGTAGCACAATCAGTTTTAGTGTAATTCCCACTCATTTCTCCTCCCCCAGGCGCGATGGTGCCCCTCCCTCTCATGCCTGAGTTTTTCATAGTGCATGGATCTCAGGGCCAGCTGCAAAAATTCTGACTCTTCCAGGTGTAGTTTAAATGGGTCAGAGTAGATGGCGGGAGGCAGACATTTAGGATCAGTGCATGTATGTATTTATTTGTATGTGTAGATCTCAAAATCACATTTGACTCTAACTCTAGATGGCGCACCCATTTAGCTATTTGCTATCACATATTTTTATCTTGTGAAAGTGGCAAAAGACAGATTGAATGTTTTATTTAAACTTGAATTTCAATTAGATGACATGATTGATTCTTTTAATATATTAGGTTGTAGTTCATATTCAGGTTTTCTAATGCACAAAAGGTCTCAACAGGATTTATGATCTTAATTTAAAAACCAAATTAAGTTTCTGTGATCAGTTTATTCTTTTGTTCATACACTTAATATTTCCTTTGTAAACATCTTTAAACAGCCTTTTAATTATTATTCAATCCTGCATTTAGTTCATATAATTCATATTTTATAATAAAATGGGAAAGATCATTATAAATACTGTTTGCAAAAGAAAAAGTGCATCATTCTTACTTTAAAACTTTAAAAAGTAATGTTCCATTTATGCTGAATAGCAGTTTCCTTAGTGTTTTAATGAGTTTAATAAATGAAGCAGCAGCACGATACTAGTCTGCTTGATTTATTTAACTATGAACTATAATTAGCTTGCTTCTCATATTTGTCAAGATCCACCATCTTTTTTGCTTTGTCACCTTATGCCATGATCATTGTTAAAACCCCCCCATCACCAATGAAAGAACCCTTATTAGACATATATCTGCTTACCTGATTTAAATTGAACACTGTGATATGTTTTATATAATCATGCATTTTTCCTTGCATTCAGTATTAATGTAAAAATTATGTATAACCAATCACTGAGATTTAGGTTCAGCATAAACTTTTTTTAAATTTATTTTAATTGGAGGCTAATTACTTTACAATATTGTAGTGGTTTTTGCCATACATTGACATGAATCAGCCATGGGTGTACATGTGTCCCCGATCCTGAACCCCCCTGCCTCCTCCCTCCCCATCCCATCCCGCAGGATTGTCCCAGTGCACTGGCCCTGAGTGCTTTAATGATACTGAAATAAATTATTGTAACACTCCAACAGAAAAATTTTGAAAGATATACATGCACACACATGCATATACATAGTGTGGTCTCCTGCCAGTATAAAGGCATATTAGAAAGCCCTTGAATAAATAAGGTTTATTCTTCTAGCATCAAATATAGCTATCCTTGTATACAGTGCAGTCCATTGTACTTACTGATACACTCACACAGGCAAGTCTGTATGTTGATTGGTTTCTTCTTTTAAATTATTCATCCACCCCATTTTCTTCTTGAGTACTTGAAGAAGGAATAATGAATGGCACTGGTGATATTTTGTTTTCTTGTCAGTGTTCTTTTCTGCTTGTTTCATTTTTAGAATATTCAGTAATGAAAAGTATTATACATTAAAGTCTATTGTCTTATACTAAACTATATTAAGAAATTTTTTCCAATGTGTTTGTGCCAACAGGTTGGTGATAGTATTGTTCACAAAGCCAGAGAAACTTTGGAACGAGCTATTAAACTGGTGAATGATACCAAGAAATGGGGTGCCAGGGTTGTATATGGTGATACTGACAGGTAATGAACTTTCTGTTTTGTAGTTGTCCTTTTGCATCTCTTCAGATATTCATTTCAGTGTTTGAAATGCCTTAAGGGTAATCCTTCCTAAGAATAGAATTCTACCTAAGTTCTCTCCAGTTTTTGTGAGCCGTAGACAGTGAAGATTCCCATGGCATCTCTCCAGGTAGCAAGTATGTAAATGTGATGGTGGGTTAGTCGTGTCCAACTCTTTGCAACCCTCTAGACTGTAGCCCACCAGGCTCCTCTGTCCATGGGATTCTCCAGGCAAGAATACTGGAGTGGGTTGCCATTTCTTTCTCCAAGGGATGGATGTTCCCAACCCAGGGATCAAACCCACATCTCCTGCATTGGCAGGTGGATTCTTTACTGCTGAACCATCTGGGAACCCCTAAGTATTTAGATAGGGATCTGTAAAAACTGTATATACAGTAGTCTGGTCTGTTTAAAAAGTTTTTAATGTGAAAATGTGAAGGATTCCTCAGATAGCTGCAGGTCTCTGAATTTAAATATATATCTTAAAATAATCAAACTGTTTTTGAAAGACAGTTGCCAAAGGTATGAGTGGTTCATTTTGGGCCCCAAAATCTGTTGCCCTTCTTATGTAAACAGTTCATATAGGTAAATACAGTTTTCGCTTTGATTCCAGAGGCTCACAGACTTCCTAAAGCCCATCATCCATGAGCTGACAAAGGATAGGACTGCCTTTGAATCCTAAAAATAACCTCAACCTGGCTTACTTTGATATTTTTCAGGGCCCAGTTATTTATGTAATATCCTATTTATATGACTTATTAAAACTTTTCTAGAATATAGGGGTTATGCAAGTTTCTTGGAGTCTGAAATTTTCTTTTCATATTAAAGGCTTAAAGTCACAGTGTGATCATTCTAAGAGCACTTGCCTCAGGAGCTCTGATCACTTTACAGTGCAGTGGACCAATCAGAAATAGTGCTTCTAATCACTGAAAATAGCTTCCAGCTAATCTTTACAGCATTTAATCTTCTCCAGTTTTTTAGTGCACATAAAATCAGCATAATCATATTAACGCTGAATAAGACCTTGCCTTCACATAGCAGCTGTTTCATTATCAACAGGTGGGGATAGTTTCAAGTTATCCAGGCCCCATTTATCCATAGTCTCTACTGTTCCCATCAAAAGCCACTCCTCACTTTGAGCATTTCACTGTGTAAAACCACTTCTGCTGAGAGGTCTAGCAAAAGAAAAATTACTAGGACATAGTTTTCCAGAGCTCCTCACAAAATAATTAGGGAAGAGGAGAAAAACTTTAAATTACTAAATTTAATTCAGGGTCATAAATGTCAGTGGTTGACAACACGCACCCAGAATCAGAAGTTGGCATAATTCTGAGTATAGTTATGTTGTTTAGCCTTTAAGGTTTTTAGGAAATCAAACAAATCAAAAAACACAGACTTAGAATGTCAGACTGGAAGAGGACTTTTGGGTCAGAGTTTGCATGTGGTTGGAAGAAAACCCTAGGAGGGGCGTTCTCAGGTGCTCCTTAGGAGCAGGTTCCCCTGGGGTAAGAAGTGTGTCTGAGGTCACCCAACTAGTAAGACCTAGAGCCCAGATGGTAAAGACACTGCCTGCAATGCAGGAGACCCAGGTTTGATCCCTGGGTTCGAAGATCCCCTGGAGAAGGGAATGGCTACGCACTCCAGTATTTTCACCTGGAGAATTCCATGGACAGAGGAACCTGGTGGGCTACAGTTTATGAGGTCGTAAAGTGCCAGACATGACTGAGCAACTTTCACTACTGCATCAGATAGCACAGGTTTTTTTATGATTCTAATCAATGAAATGTATTTGCAGTATCATTAGAACTTTTGATCACCATTCACCATCTGATTCATTCAGTAATGCTTACTGAAATATACTGAATGAGGACAATTTACTCTAGGGCATGCATTCTCAACGGTAATAACATTGCCCCAACAGAGTACAAATCAGTCCTTGAGGAGCAAACCACTTGGATAGTACGGTGGATCTGGGCCCCACGAAGATCAGCTGTACAATATTTTATTCCTTATTAATTTTTTATTCCTTATTATTTTTTTATTCCTTATTAATTACTTTCTCTTGTTAAATTTACTTTTAACCTTTTTTTTTGAGCAGACAGTAATGATACCATAGTGAGAAGCACTGCTCTGGGGATAACAGATGAATGCTTGATGGAAGGAAAGAGTTCTTTACCAAGAGTGAGATGTGGAGTCTCTTTCTTAGCTATGCTCCTGATTGCATGGCTATCAAAAAGTCACTTGAGCCTCTCTGACTATTATCAGACCACATCTGATACATGATGATGAATGACCATTGGCTCCCTCCAATTTCAAGACTGCTGATTTTATGAATCTTGGAGTCTAGCTAAGGGAGATCAGTTACCATAGCATCAAAAGTACTCTGTCAGAAGGGTGTTTCTTTCTCAAGAGCAGATATAATTGTGGTTCTCAACAATATTTGTCCCACCTTAGTGGGACAGACCTACTTCCGTCAGCTGTTGAAGCTCTCTCTAGCAGTGATTCTCTGGCAGGATAGGGAAGGACATTTGACAGCACACACGTCCGGGGCAGCAGAAGGGTGCTGGGGAACTAGAGCAAAAAGTCCCTCAGGAAATTAATCTGTGTGTAATTGAGAAAAGGCCTCCTGGGTGATTCTGATACCCCACTCAACTCTCCATCCCATGTGAAATGACAATCACTCCTTTAAGACAGTCTCTCTTAGTAGGCTAGTCACCTTAATTCTGTTAAGTGACCAAAGTGAAGGTGAAATCGCTCAGTCGTGTCTGACTCTGCGACCCCATGGACTGTATGTAGCCTACCAGGCTTCTCCATCCATGGAATTTTCCAGGCAAGGGTACTGGAGTGGGTTGCCATTTCCTTCTTCAAAAACCCCCATTAATCCTGGTCAGCTCTCTTGAAACTTAGCTCCAACTATAACTGGCCAAAAGAGCATAGATGAACTCAAGTAAACCTACTGACACTGCTAGGTAAAATCTCAAATATATAAACTATCGTAATAACTTTTAACATGTAAAGAATTTATAACTTTAATTTTTTAAATCAGCTTTATCAAGATATAATTTTTAACAAAGTACACAGTGTATATAGTTCAGCACACACAGTGTATAGAAACATATAATCAGCTGCCACCCCAGTCAAGATACAGAACGTTCTGTCCCTGTTGAAGTTCTGCCATGTTCCACTGCAGTTGGTCCCTCATTTTCATCCCATACCCCCAGGCAACCATTTACCAGATTTCATTTACCACAGGTTAGTTTTCTCTATTCTAGAACTTAGAAATGTGTGTATAAACACTTTCCTCCATCATTGCATCTAAACATTTTAAGTATAATAATTGTTTTTAAGTTTGGTATTTACATCTAAACTAAAACACACCCTTAGCATATTATTCAACAGTACTACCCTCAATATATACTTAAGAGAAATGAAAGCTTTGGTCCACATAAATCCCTGATGCAACTCTTCTTTGTAGCTTTATTGATAGTCCAAAACTGCAGTTCAAATGTTCATCAATGGATGAGTGAACAAATGTGACATATCCATATAATGGAATATTATTCAGCATTAAAAAGGAACCAGTTAGTGTTACTTCAGCAATATGGGTCTATCTCAAAATTATGTTGAGTAAAAGAATCCCGACATAAGTATATTAGCTTTGTATATTATATAGAATTCTTGAAAAAGTAAAATTATAGTAACTGAAAGCAGGTTGTGTTGCCTGGGACCCGAAGTGGAGTGGAGAATTATTGCAAAGGAATACAAGGGAACTCCATGGGGTCATGGATATATCCTGTATCTTGATTCTGGTGGTAGTTACACAGGTGTATTAGTTTTCTAGGGCTGTCACAGATCTGGTGGTTTAAACGCAGAAATTTACTCTCACAGTTGTGGCTGAAGTCCAGGATGGAGGCATTAGTTAGCAGGTGTGCTTTCTCCTGAAGCCTCTCGGCTTGGCTTGCAGGTTGCCATCTCTTTCTTTGTCCTCAAATGCCCTTTCTTCTGTTCATGTGCAGCCTTGGTGTTTCTTTGTTTAGTTTCCTCTTATAAGGAGAACAGATTAGGCTCACCCTAACCACCTAAATTCGGAGAGGGCAATGGCAAGCCACTCCAGTACTCTTGCTTGGAAAATCCCATGGATGAAGGAGCCTGGTAGGCTGCAGTCCGTGGGATCGCTAGGGGTCGGACATGACTGAGCGACTTCACTTTCACTTTTCACTTTCACACATTGGAGAAGGAAATGGCAACCCACTCCTGTGTTCTTGCCTGGAGAATCCCAGGGACGGGGGAGCCTGTTGGGCTTCCGTCTAAGGGGTCACACAGAGTCGGACACGACTGAAGTGACTCAGCAGCAGCAGCAGCAGCAACCACCTAAATTAGAGCCACGTTTTAACTTAATCATCTCTTTTAAGGCCCTGTCTCCAAATACAGTCACATTCTGAGATACTGGGGGCTAGGGTTTCAACGTAGGACTTTAAGGGACACAGTTCAGCCCATCACAAGTCTTACATATTTGTCAATATTTGTGAACTATACACTTAAAGTCTATTCATTTCATTATATGCAAATTGCATCTGTATATACTACTGGTGGGATTATACATCGGAAACAGCTTTCTGCAAAAAAAAAAAAATGCTTTCTGGAATTCAGTTTCACATTATCTTTCAGAAAATATTTTTAGTGTATACCATTTATCTGGAAATTCTACTTTTAGGAATTTATTCTAAGGACATAGAGTGTGTGCCATGTTTACTATTACATATGAAATATTAGAAAAAAATTTAATGACAATATCCATACATTGAAATACAGAACTGTTAATGTAAAAGAACTGAACGTGAGAAAATGTTGATAATACACTATTAAACGAAAGGGGAAAGTTATCAAGCTTTATGCTCTGTGATCCCATGTGAGAAAAGGTTTACAGATGTTCACAAAAGATGTGCAGATTTTCTAGTGTCTCTGATCTGAACAGTGAGATTATAAGTAGCTGTTTTCTTTGTGCCTTTTGGTATTTTCTAACTGTTCTTCAGTGAACATGTTTTATATATGTGTGTTCTTTTCTAAGTTGGGTGGTTCTGAGAGGAAAATTTCTCCCATATCACAAGTAAATTTTCCATTTCTTTATAATCACATCTTTTGTGACTGACGTAACTGTGTCATAAAAAGCCACAAATATATAGGAATGACTCAGGACCTTTTTGGCAGCTGTGCTAACTGGTCTGTGTGTAGCTAAACTAGAAACATTAGGTGCTTTAAGGATCTGTAAACTGAACAAGATATATCATGGGTACACAAGGCAAGGGTGATAAAATAAGAAAGCTCAGATAGGAAACAACTTAGTAAGGGGGAAAGGTTTTCCCTGGTATAGTATTAGGCAGGAAAATTACTATTGATGAGACTTTGTTGCAACTTCCTTATTACCCTGCTTTATTTTTAATCCTCTCAGTATGTTTGTGCTACTGAAAGGAGCCACTAAGGAGCAGTCTTTTAAGATTGGGCAAGAAATTGCTGAAGCTGTAACTGCTACCAACCCTAAACCAGTGAAATTGAAGTTTGAAAAGGTAAGAGAAACGTAATAACTAAAAATCACTTATAAAATTCGCATACCTTCTAGAGATTTCTGATTTCTTAATACATTTTCAGGGTATACAGGTCTGTAAAAGTATTAAAGTATTTTTCCATTAGTTTGGTATAGTTTTCACAAAAATTTTTTTAGTAATATCTGATATAAAGAAATGAAAAGACTGTTCCACTTAACTATCGATGTGCAGCCCCAAACTTCATGGTATAAAACAAGCACCATTTTATTACACTTCAGAAAGGAATTCAGAAGGGGTACAGCTGGATGACGTGTCTATGCTCCACGATGTCAGGGTCCTCAGCTGACAGCTCAGGACTGATCCCCTGAAGCTTGATCACTGCTCACTCCCACGTCTGGGGGTTGATGCTGGCTGCTGTTTGGGACACCAGCTTGAACACCTACCTGTGGCCTTTCCCTGAGGCTACTTGCTCTTCCTCACAGCATGCTAGCTGAGATCTAGGAATGAACATCCCAAAGAGAACCAGATAAAAGCTGTCTTGCTTTTTATGACCTAGTCTCAGAATCATACAGATCACAGCCTATCTAGATATGAAAGGGAACATAAGCCCCCATCTCTTTAATGGGAAGAAGTCAGAGTCACACTGTAAGAAGGCTGTGTCTGAGAGGAGTGTTTCTTTGGAGAATGCAGTTTGCCACAAGGACCTTCTACTGTTTTCACTTTACCTTATATACGAAATATGCATTTAGTTCTTTCTATATAAAAGATACTGACCTAGGAGCGACGTGGAATGCAAAAACACAGTCCTGCCCTCTTAAGAGCCAGTAGTCTAAAAGGAAAGATTAGAAATGTATGTAAATGGTCTTTTATTGTAAATTTAGGGAGCAGTCTCCCTAAGCACTATAAGAGTGCAAAGAAAAGGAGGTATTGTGTCCCTCTAGGCTAGGTGGGGAGACTCCTTGTAGGAGGTAAATGCTGCAGTGTGTCTCAGAAAATGGTTAGAATTTCAGCCATGCAGCCATGACACTGCAGTCCTTCTGCCCAGAAGAAAATGGCAAATAAAAGAATGTGGAATTGGAAATGCACAATATGGGAATACAGAGTAGCAGAAGTCTGGGAGAATAAAGTTGAAACCAGGTTACAGAGTGTCTTGAATGTCAAGCTAAAGTGTTTAAACTTTATTCAGTAAAGTTTATCAAACAAAAGCATGGCAGAGCCTCTTAGGGAGGATTGGCCTCACAGTGGTTTGGAGATGGAAGTGGAAGAGAAGAATCTCAAGACAGGATGCCTCTTACAACCTGTATATACTAAAGTAGGAGGATTAACTAGTGAAAATAAACAATTCAAGAGATACTGAGAAAGAAGGATGGGCAGGAATTAAAAGTTTTTTAGGAGAGCAGGTGTGGAAAAGAGAAAAGAGGGAGATGAGAACCAAAGATGACTCCCAAATGCTTGTTATGCACCTGCTCTGAAGCAGGAATTGTGCTAGGAGAGATTCAGAGAGGACTTGGGTTTGGTGTCTGCCCTGAAGAATGAGCATTCTAATTGGGGTGAGAAGGGGAAGAAAAATTAGAGAAGAATGATGCTGAGTGCTATTCTGGAAGAATGTGATGCTGTGGACACTCAGCATGTCTAGCAAAGTGAAGAGCATGGTGTCCTTAGAAACTAACTCGGGACGTGAAATTTTACCTGAAATAGATTATAGGCCTAAACATAAAAGCAAAAAACTGTACAACTTCTCAAAGAAAACAAACCATTTGTTAAGAATTGTGATGCATATGTTCGTGAATATTGGCCTGCAGTCGTTTTTTGTTTTTGTTTTCTGCTTGTATTGTCTTTGCTTTGGGGACAGAGTAAAAAAAGCTGACCTCATGAGTTGCAAGTATTTCCTCTTCTACTTTTTGAAAGAAGAAGTACATAAGATTGGTGCAGTTTTTTCTTAAATGGTTGATAAAATTCATCAGTGAAGCAGTCTAGTCCAGAAATTTTATGGGGAAGGTAGGATTTTCAATTAAATAATTTAAATATCTTTAATAATTCAGGTTCTCTTCTCATGTCAGTTTTAAAATTTGCGATTCTCAATGAGTTTGTCCATTTCTCTGAAGTTACAGAATTTATTGGCATTAATTATTTATACTTCCTTAAAGTGATTTTGACTCACTGGAAAAGAGTCTGATGCTGGGAGGGATTGGGGGCGGGAGGAGACGGGGATGACAGAGAATGAGATGGCTGGATGGCATCACCGACTCGATGGACATGAGTTTGAGTGAACTCCAGGTGATGGACAGGGAGGCCTGGCATGCTGTGATTCATGAGGTCGCGGAGAGTTGGACACGACTGAGCGACTGAACTGAAAGTGATTTTGGTATCTGTAAACTCTAGTAACATCCCACATTTTACTTTTGATATTTATAATTTATGTTTTTCTCTTTTTCCCCCTTGATCATTCTAGCTAGAGGTTTAACCATTTATAGAACTTTCTGAAGAAAAATTTCATTAACATCCACTCTTTATTCCTTCCTTTGGGATTAGTTTGCTTCTCTTTTCCTGTCTTCTTAATTTACAAACTTGAATCACTAATTTTAAACAAATTTTTAATATAAGCACTTTAAAGATATAAATTTCAAAGCACCAGTTCAGCTTCAGATTTTGATACCTTGTGCTTTTATTATTTTGATATCCTGTGGTGATGGTGCTCAGTCATGACTCTTTGCGACCCCATGGACTAGCCCACCAGACTCCTCTGTCCATGGGATTTGCCAGGCAAGAATACTGGAGTGGGTTGCCATTGCCTTTTCCAGGGAATCTTCCCAAACCAGGGATCCAGCCCACATCTCCTGCAGTGGCAGGCAAATTTACCACTGTGCCACTTGGGAATCCCTGTTCATAAAGTCAGTGTTCCTTTTTCTCCATCAGGGCAGCCGAAAGCCAGGTCCTCTTACAGATTCCCTTGCAGGACTCCTAGGCACTCCCTGACGTGTGTGTACGTGCGTGTGCTCAGTCGTGCTCGACTCTTTGCACCCTGTGGACTAGAGCCCACCAGGCTCCTCTGTCCATGGGATTCTCCAGGCAAGAATAGTGGAATGAGTTGCTTTTTCATCTTCCAGGGGATCTTCCTGACCCAGGGATCAAATCTGAGTATCCTGCATTGCAGGCGGGTTCACCACCACTGAATTACCAGGGAAGTAGCAGCTACCTGGGAATCTTGTGCTTCAGTGATAACGAACTATAGGTTATTTAGAAGTGTGCTGTTTAAGTTCCAAATATTTAATATATTCAGATATCTTTTTGTTAACTAATTTTAATTCCATGTGGTGAAAGAACATAGTCTATATAATTTCAGTGCTTTTAAATTTGTTAAAGTTCGTTGTTTGGTCTAGCATATGGTCTCTTTTTTTTCACTCTACTGGGTCTTTGTTGTGGCCATGCAGGTGTTCTCTGTTTGGGCCAGCTGGGGCTGCTCTCTAGTTGCAGTGCGCGGGCTTCCCATTTTGTTGTCTTCTCTTGTGGCGCACAGGCTTTCGTAGTTGCTGCACGTGGGCTCCTGTGTGTAGGCTCCGGAGTTGTGGCACGTGGGATCTTCCTGAACCAGGGATGGAACCAATGTCTGCTGCATTGCAAGGTGGATTCTTAACCACTGGACCACCTAGGAAGCCCAGCATGTTCCCATGTGACCTTGAAAATCCCTGTGCATTCTGGTTATTGGGTGGAATGGTCTACAGTAACACTTAGGTTAATTAATAGTGGTGGTGAAGCCAACAGTAACAATTTTGCTGACTTTGTCAGTTTCTAGGTGAGAGGGCCAAAATATCAAATACAATCACAGATTTGCCTGTCTCTTTCTTTTAGTTCTGCCAAAATATATTTCATGTATTTTGAAGTTTTCTTATTAGCTATATATACATTTATGGTTATCTGTCTCCTTGATGAACTGATATTTTTATCTTTGATAATATCCCTTGTCTGGAAATCTACTTTTTCTGATATTATATAGCCACTCCAGCTTTGTTTTGATTAGTATTAACAAGTGTATCTTTTTTTTCTAACCTTTCTATTCTTTTTTATTTAAAATAGATTTCTAGTAGAAAACATTGTTGCATCTCTTTGATGGGATCTAATCTGATCATTCCTGCCTTTTACAAGTTACATTTTCTTTTCACATTTTCTAACCTCATTTTTTCACTTTTTACACCACTTACATTTAATGTGACTACTGATATAGCTTGGGGCAGAAGAAAGGACCAGTTTGGTAATGTAAAAAGGGTGGAGACACACACCCATTCATCCAGGAATTCCACTTCAGGAATTTATCCTTCAGATTAATCCATGCAAGGTTGTTCACGGGAACACTATTTATGATTCCAAAAGATTGAAAACATCCTAAGTGATGCAGAGTAGGTAACTGGTTACAAAATTCATTATACCCTCATAAAAGGGACTGCTATGTAGCTACAAAACAAAATGAACATTCTGTTCAGAATGGAATTCTCTCCAAGATAATTACCAAATGAAGCAAGCAAAGTGCAGAGTGAGGTAGAAGGTAAGCTACCCTCTGTGTATAAGTACATGTACTTAGAATATCTCTGGAAGAACATACAGGAAATCAGTAACAGAGGATGCCTCTATGGAGGGGACGGTAGACTTTATTGTATATTCTCTTGTAACTTTTTAATGTGTACCATATATGTAGGTATTACTGAAAGTTTTAAAATTGTTTAAAGAGATATGATTGACTCTGAAAGAGCAGTGTCAGCTGAGGAAGGAGCAAAATTGGTAGTGCAGGCAAAGACAACTCATTTTATGTGCTTTGTCCTTCAAGTGTTGTTCATGAATTTGTTGGGCCCTAAGCCGTATTTAGAATTTTCTTAAAATTGACATCTGGTTAAAGAGAGAAAAAGGCATATAAAAATAAGATGTTCTTGGTTGGGGGGAAGTGGTTATTGAGAGACATTTTATTAATTTCATCACAGGTATATTTGCCCTGTGTCTTACAAACAAAAAAGAGGTATGTGGGTTACATGTATGAAACACTGGATCAAAAGGACCCAGTATTTGATGCAAAAGGAATAGAAACAGTGAGACGAGATTCCTGCCCTGCTGTTTCTAAGGTAAGTTTTATCTATCTTGTTTTCATCTTTTAGAAATAAGTGGCAAAGAAAGTGGTAAACATCCTTAAGCAAATATCTAGGTGGAAGAACTGAATAGACTATATGACTATGTCTAACTAAAAGAGAAACTGTATGACTTTTTGAATTTCATTTTTAATGAAAGCAGCTTATTTAAGTCCTTACCTTTTACACAGTTGCTAAAATGCAACACTTGATAAAAATTTCCTGCCTAGTCATCTAGAGTTGATGCAATATTTTATCATGTGACAACACCCAAAAGCTGTGAAGCAGGATAAAGAAGAGAAAGTGAACAGAGAAATTTCATAAGTAAAATAATCCATCTCAGATTAACTGAAATTGTTTACTTGGGTTACCAAGTACCAGTTAGGGAGATTTCTGAGCACTGGTACTATAAATTACCTAAATTTCTCAACCACAGTAATTTTAGTCATAGTATTTTTTATTTCTTTTTTTCTTTATTCAGGCCCATATTCGTTCTGTAACAAACCAAAAATAATTACTATCAATCTCTTATGCTTTTAATGCTTCCTTAAAACTCAGTGTGTATAGAGGGGGAAATGGCAGCCCATTCCAGTATTCTTTCCTGGAAAATTCCATGGACAGAGGAGCCTGGTGGGCTACAGTCCATGGGGGTCACAAAGAGTCGGACATGACTAAGTGACTTTCACTTTCGAAAGAGAATGAGAAAGAAAAGAAAACATCATCTAATAGTCACAGATTTGGTTCTGAAGGACAACTGTTATGATTTCTGGAGACGATCAGATTTTTTAGTACTCACGTATAGGTTTTTTCCTTTCCTGTAGTATTAAAGGACAAAGGTGAAATAGTATTCTATATATCTATAAAAATCAAAGTGCATACCAAATATTTGATATTTGATCCCACAGGGATTGACTTATTAGTACTTGCCCAGCCTTGTGAAAAGTACATGATGCACCAGGTCCCTTGAGGGCACATTCAGTGTCATAGAAAAGAGTAGCCTTTGAGGATCAGGAACTGCGGTTTCATGGTAGAGAAGTTTTATAACAGACATCAAAAATATTTTTGGAAAACAGTTATGTTCAAAATTTAAAGATAAATGAGAAATGTATGCCTTCAGGTCAGTTCAGTTCAGTCGTTCAGTCGTGTCCGACTCTTTGTGACCCCGTGAATCACAGCACGCCAGGCCTCCCTGTCCATCACCAACTCCCGGAGTCCACTCAAACTCATGTCCATCGAGTTGGTGATGGCATCCAGCCATCTCATTCTCTGTCGTCCCCTTCTCCTCTCACCCCTAATCCTTCGCAGCATCAGAATCTTTTCCAATGAGTCAGCTCGTCTCATGAGGTGGCCAGAGTATTGGAGTTTCAGCTTTAGCATCAGTCCTTCCAATGAACACCCCGGGTTGATCTCCTTTAGAATGGACTGGTTGGATCTCCTTGCAGTCCAAGGGACTCTCAAGAGTCTTCTCCAACACCACAGTTCAAAAGCATCAATTCTTCGACGCTCAGCTTTCTTCACAGTCCAACTCTCACATCCATACATGACCACTGGAAAAACCATAGCCTTGACTAGATGGACCTTTGTTGGCAAAGTAATGTCTCTGCTTTTTAATATACTATCTAGATAAAAAGACACAAAACCAAAGTCTTAACTTCTTGCAGACTGCTGATTAGAAGCTTCATGGATTTTCAGAACATAAATCTCTGTTTTGTGTACTGTTTATTCAGATTAATTCAACAATGTGCAATAAAGGTTTTCTCAAAGCAAAAAAAAAAAAATAGAGTGCTATTCCACTTACGCCATTTGAGAGCATTAAAAGCATAAGAGATTGACAGTAATCAACCTATATATCATATATGTAACATTATGTAAATTTGAGATATATTTCATACTAGTTTCTAGAAAGATACTATCCAGTGCATTCTTTCTCTGAGGAAAGAATGGTACCTTAGCTAAGTTAGCAAACTTGTGTAAAATACGTATGGATTCCAGTACTCATAATAAGATACAGAGACTTCACCTGGAACTAATTTAAATTCATTCCACTGTATGTCAGTCATTTTCCAATAGAAATACTGCAGCACAGAAAATTCTGTCACAGTTTCTATTTATTGACATTATAAAAAGGCAAAAGACTGACTTTTCTTTCACTGCTTGGTAATGTTTAAACTTCTTTCTGTCCACCTGAATCCAACCCTTTCTATAACAGAGTAAATAAAACATAATCCATGAAAATCATGTCTGGCTTTCTGTGCCTGAAGTGGTCTTGGCTGTATAAGACAACTGAAATGCTTCATGTTGCTCATCGCACACAGCAGACATTGCATCTGCATGTCATTCCAATATGATTTTCCTCAAACTACATAATTCTATTTTTAGAAATAGCAAGCTAAATCTTCAAATAATTTCCAGTTTCAATAATTTTTTATTATCCAGTCATTGTAAATAGCAGATTGTTTAGGTAGATCAGGAAGTTTTCTGGTAATTATGTAAGTGAAAGTGTAACAGTGGTGATGAAATATATTAGAGGATACTTTACCTTTATGAGCATATCCATTTTCTTTTTAAGATACTTGAGCGTTCTCTGAAGCTGCTATTTGAAACAAGAGATATAAGTTTAATTAAACAGTATGTTCAGCGACAATGTATGAAGCTTCTGGAAGGAAGGGCCAGCATACAAGATTTTATCTTTGCCAAGGAATACAGAGGAAGTGCCTCTTATAAACCCGGTGCCTGTGTGCCAGCCCTGGAACTTACAAGGTAATGATGAGCACAGCACACAGCCCTCAGTACCTAGTAAGTGTGGTCCTGGGATTCTGAATGGTTTGGAGTAGATGAAAAGACCTAGTCCATAGACACAGATACATAGTTGTCTGTTCTCCTGCCCACATGAAGCCTTATTAACACGAGTGGATGACCCCCAAATGCTGCAAGCTCTAAAGTGGAAAAAAGAGCTCCTCTTCTGGCCTTCCCTGCAAAAACTAGATTCAGTGAAACTGTAATGTTACAGAGCTGGAAGTGATTGTTTTTCCTATATCAGAATCACAGGTAGTCCCTTAATATTGATCCTACCACACAGTAAGGTGGTGTCATTCTAGGAGGAGATCAGCTGATCAGCTAAATTTTCTCTTATCTTTTAGATTTATGATAGTTAATTTAAGCTAGTTGGTAGCTGCCAACTCATATTGTTCTCCAGGTAACAGTAATTTACAGGGTAAGTTTTATTAAACTTTTAGAGCATATCCACTTGGTGCTAAGTGAAGTGTATATGGTTGTCAGAGTTAAAACTACCTTGAAGGTTCCCCTTAAAGTTTCTCATGGCTTCATTATTGTTTAATTCTCATTTCATTTTCTGGAGAGATGCCTTCCATGACAGTCTTTGAGTGACCGTTTTATTTGGATTTAAATAGGAAAATGCTTACTTACGATCGGCGCTCTGAGCCTCGAGTTGGGGAGCGAGTACCATACGTCATCATTTATGGGGCCCCTGGAGTACCACTTATCCAACTAGTAAGGCGCCCAGTGGAAGTCATGCAGGACCCAACTCTGAGACTGAATGCCACTTACTATATCACCAAGCAAATCCTTCCACCCCTGGCAAGAATCTTCTCTCTCATTGGTATTGATGTCTTCAGCTGGTATCATGAATTACCAAGGGTAAGCCTACTAAAAAGTACCTGTGCTATGACTCCATAGAGAATTCACTTAACACTTTCAATAGAACTAAAGATTTTATTTACATGCTATCAGAGCAGAGCAAATCCTTTATTATCCTAAACCAACAAAGGTGCTATATACTTTTCTGGTTTCATCTTTTACAAACACCTTCCCAGCTTCTGTCAGATTAGCCAAATTATAGAAGATTACAATAAATCCCACAACTACTTCAGTGATAAACACTTAACTATAAAATATCACAAACAGCAAATAAAAATGAAAGCAGAAATTCCTTCAAAATGAGTATTTTAGAAATATATAAGCTCTAGTAGCTAGACATAGTTTTATAGAAACCAGAGTAAAGAATATTAAAGTATCGTTTTACTAAAATAAAACGTGCAGTATGAAATCTTACCAAAGGGAGTTTTGCCTGAACTCGTTTTTTCTTAGTTTATCCCCATGCAAACTCTGAAGGAACAATTTGTGGTTCTGTAACAATCAGGGATACATTACTCTAGGAAAGTAACAGTTTTACCTGATGTTTACAATTAGGTCTGCTCAGTCATTTGCTCAGACTCTGAAAGCCTGAGAGTATTCAGGAAAATTGATATGTTAATACTTAAATTGTTTTTACTTTCTCAGTACCCACTTAAGGCCTCAAGGAAAAGAATCAGCTGGGAAACTGAGGGTGAAGCTGTGCTTCAGACAGCCTGTGCTGGCCAGCATCTGTAACGCTGGGCCCTGGCTCTGCACCAACAAAGCTATTAGTGTTTTTCATTACATCAGCAGCAGGAGTGTTCAACCAGTGGCATTTATAAAAGGCTAACCTAATAACTTTGGTGCAGAGTGACTTGTAAGACACCAGGGGAATACACCAAGGGTATGATAGTAAGAGGATAATATTTCAGTGTGAAAAGAGTATCAGAAGACAGATCTCTGAAACCATTATCAACTTCAAAGAAGGAAGCTTAGGTGACATGTATCTAATTTCATTTGAAATGCTCCAGGTTTTCTTTTGCTTGAATTTTGTACCTTAATGCCTAACAGGTTACTTTTTTACCTGGCTTCCATGGCCGAAACTGTGCAGTCTTAAACAGTATCCACTCTCAGTCTGGATTTCCTCCTTTGTCCGCCCCCCGATCTCCTTTGCCCCCTATAGTTTCATACATCTACATATTGCAACCAAAAAAACCGAGTGACAAGAAACTATTTTTGTTTTTCATTGAGGTATAATTGACATACAATCTGATGTTAGTTTCAGGTATACAGTATAGTGATTTGACAATGAGATGATCACCATGATAAAATCTAGTTATCATCTGTTACCATTTAAAGTTACTGCAATATTATTGACTGCATTTCCTGATCTGTATAATATATCCTAATGACTTATTTACAACTGAAAGTTTGCACTTTTCTGAGACCATTCCCCCCCAAAAAAGGAAAACAAAACAATATATCTGATGATATTAAGCTATAAAGGAAGGACTTTGTTCTTTTCTAAAGCCCCATTATCTAGAACAGTGCCTGATATATAGTAGCTATTTAGTATTTGTTGAACACAGGAAATAATGCCATAGTGATCCTGTAATTAGCATTAGAAGAGCCACTCTGGTATAAAGCTGGCTTAGACTTATTTCTGAATTGATGTTTATATAGATCCAGAAGGCCACCAGCTCTCGAAGTGAACTTGAAGGGCGGAAAGGCACTATCGCACAATATTTCACTACCTTACACTGTCCTGTGTGTGACGACCTGACTCAGCACGGCATCTGCAGTAAATGTCGCAGCCAGCCTCAGCATGTTGCAGTCATCCTCAACCAAGAAATTCGAGAGCTGGAACGTCAACAGGAGCGACTTGTAAAGGTACAGTCTTGTTCAATAGACCCAAAATCCCAAGCAGCCTGAGACTTCAGGGAAATGTAGTCAACTCCTGAGGGAGGTGTAGTGTGAGATGCGAAAGTGGAGTAAGGATTCTAAGTTAATCAACTTCTAAAATCCTGACAATAGCGTAATTGAACTACTAAAAACTAATTATGTTTATTAGAACCATAGAACTATAGCCATCCAGTTTCTTTTATAGCAGTATTTCTAAAAAAAGAAAGTACTAATTGCTTTGTGTCCCATATATACTTATCATTCTCATAGAAATCTTGTTTTCTTAGAGAATTGCTAGTCAACTTGGAAGGTTTGCAGTTCTTAATGACTGATTATATATATCTCCTTATACCATCATGTTTCAAGTTACATTTTTAGCTTTCAGGCAAGAATAACAGTCTTGTGGTGGAGTTTGTTTTGTCTTTAGATGAGCAACATATAAGGTTATTGAAATGTTTTAAAGCCAACCAGATGGTTGAGAGGCAGTGTGATTTAGTGGAAAATGAATCCAGCTGATAGTAAGGACATCAGGTTTTCAGTCTGAACTCCACAGTATTGGCCATGTCCCTGGCCCCAGATTTCTCAGAATGTAAACTGATGTTCTTTCATAGGTCCCTACTAGCTCTTCTGTTGTGAACTCTCCTATACAATCGCTCCTAGCAGCTCATCTGCTCTAAAGTAATCCAGCCACTAGTATGTAAAGGCCAGGCTCTGCACCATGCCCCTGCAAGGTAAAGAGGCTTTTGAACCAAGTCGGAGTATCCACAGCCTCCTAGGAAGACACTCCTAGCTGCCACACAGGGCAGCAGGACAGAAGCCATCTCTGGGGAGACCAGGCTGTTCAGAATTTGTGTGGTTATAGAAGGATAGTTAAGGACTGTTACAGACTGTTTCCTCTGCACCATTCTAGCCGCTGTTCTGCACTGGTAGAAAACTCTTTAAATAGTGTATATAGCTAGTCATTCAGAATGCAGTAAATGAATCCCATTAAGGATGGTAGCATCTGAAAGGTATGATTTTATTGATGCAACCATGGAAACCTAGCTTATTGAAATGATAAACTGACTTTTCCCTCTCCCCATCCATCTACTGATTACTTCTTAAGAACTTTTCTGCTTCCCTTCTGTTATCATCCTATAGTCCAACCACCATTATTTCTCCCTAAACTCCTGCAGCAGCCTCACACTGATCCCCCTGCCATCCTGTCCATTCTCAGCACTGTGGCTCGAGCATCCTCACCACAGAGCAGGTGAGGACAGAGGCCCTGCCCTTCTCTCACTGCTGAGTCAGCTGTCCCTAGCTAGAGTCCAGCCCTTGGTGGTGGTCATACATATGTATTAAATGAGGAAACAGCTTCTTGCTGAATGCACAGTTAAAGCAGCAGTAAGTCACTGGAGTGATTACCAACCGATTTTCAGCCCATTTGTCCCCGTTTTTGTACCGCCACAAAGTGGTGGTTGTAGTTACTACAACCAGTAGTCACCGGGCATCCCTAACTTGTGTCTTTTAGGTTCCTGCCCCAATGGCAGCAACTTGCCCTCCTAGAAAATTCCCTAGTTGGCTTCTAGTAAAAGGTGCAGACATGGGCAGGGCCTCCAGAGCTCCTAAAGTCAGAGGCAGCTCCCTGGACCTGTCTTCTGCCCCCAGCAACATACACTGTGCTAGTTAGTGCCATCAGTTTAACCAGAACCTTCGTTCAATATTAGGTGTTAGTTCTTATAAAAATCCAGTTTTAAAAGTAATAACTATTCATAAATAAGGGGTGGTTCATCATCTTTAAAGAGATATTTTAACTTTAGGATTGCATTTTTCCTAAGAGAATTAAAATGTGTGTCTCCTGTACATAAATAACCTGTAGGAATTTCTCACAAAGCAGAAATTACAGGAGATAAAATGAGAAACTGTCAGAAACATTAGTAATAGTAAACAGCTCTCATACCAAGACAAGTGATCAGAAATAAGTACAATTACTAAAGATATAAACATTATAAGGTAAACCTTTTGATTATATATCAAACTCTCTAACCCAATATTAGAGAATATATCTTTTCCAGTTACAAAAACATTTATATGAAATGTTAAATAATTGACCATATCTTAGAATACAAAGACAAATTTCAGAAAGTAGAAATATTACAAACCTTTTATCAATACAATTCTATAAAGCTAGTAAACTCAGAAAACAAAATGATCCATTTGGAAATTTTAACATTCCTTATTTAAACAAACAGTACATACAAGATTCTAGACAGCCATGGCAGATCTCAGAGAAAAATTCATCACCTTAAACATTTATTTATAAACATAAAAAACAAAATTAAGCATCTGACTGCAAATTTTTCAAAAATCTATAAAGTAAACCAAAGGATAACAAAAGAGAAGGATCAATAAGTATTAAAGCAGGTTTTTTTGTTTTTTTCTTAAGCATCTGCTAAAAAATTAGTTTCTAGGTTGCGGTGTTTAAAGTTTTAAACATAACCTGTTCAGGGTTTAAATCACTAGTAAAGGATCTTGAAACTAAACATTAAGTTTAGCGAGACAAGTAATTCCATCCTGGTTTATTTATCAGACAAGCACAGAGTGCATAAATATTTATCAGTTTGTTCTGGCACCTGGATGTAGCTGCAGGACATGGAGCTGTAATACAGACATTCTATATTTAGGAGTAGCTTTAAGTCTCTTGGCAGAGATCTAATTGGTGAAAGTCTTCAGAATAGAACAGCACATTTAGTCTCCAGAAAGCACACTGAAGCTCGGGGCTCTGAGGAGTTCGCTTGTGGCAGTATCATAATACTGGGTAGAGTAACCAGGGTGCTGAGAAAAACGGACCCTGCAATCGACTGAAAAATATTGGGGTAGAGAACGACTTTTTTTTTTCCCTGTGAGCCCTCTAAAACAGAAGCTTTTAGATACAGACCAGAGAATTAACAAGAGCAGATCTGATTTCTCTCTTAAAAGGTAATTAGTATAACAGCAGCTAATTGCTATCCCTTTTTTAAATCACTTGGATAAACTGTTCACATTAAAAATCAGCCTGTATTTTCTTAACCCTTGAGGCCCTTACTAGTATCCTTTAAAGTTTTTTTCTTTAAAGTTTTTCATGTTTTACCACTTTTAAACTGTGTGTGTGACTTGAGACCTTGCATATTAAAATCTGATCACTGGGTAAGATATAATGCTTTTCTTGAAAAATTGCCTTATGATTTAATATTTTCTTTTAGATCAGTTCTCATACATCAGCATCATCTGGGAGCCCTAAGATGTACAGATTCTTAAGCTCTCACACCCAGAGATCCTGATTCATTGGTCTGGGATCAGGCTCAGACCTTAGTCTATTTTTAAGCTCGTGTACAGCCAGGGTTGAAACTATTGGTCTATCCAGCTACTTTCAAAATCTTTGATATTTTTCCCCCCATTTTCTCTTCTGAAATAAGAAAGTGGATAACTTTTTTGATTAGCATATAAAACGTTAGAGTAACTTGAAAAAAGTGTACATTGCTAATTTAAGAGCCAGTCTTTGAATGGTAATTGGGTAGCCTATTTTGTGGATCTTAATACAATAGGGATTCTACCATAAATGAAAGCTGATTTCTGGGATTAAATGAATCCTTTAGGGAATTTCATGCTCTATGGTTTGTGAAATAATATTCTTTAGAAACATCTCAACTTAGGGTTGGCTATGCTTCAAAAAGATGAAAACTAATGAAACTTTTCTGTAATATGTGCCAGTAATTTGTGGTGGGTCACAAAGGATTATAAAAGTCTGCTGTTTACACATAGAGACAGAAACCTTCCTGGTGTTTTGATGTACTCCTTTCGATCTTTCAGATATGCAAGAACTGTTCAGGCTGCTTTGATCGACATATCCCATGTGTTTCTCTGAACTGCCCAGTACTTTACAAACTTTCCCGAGTAAATAGAGAATTATCCAAGGCACCGTATCTCCGGCAATTACTAGACCAGTTTTAAATTGTCAATATCACAGAATTCCAGGTGCTATTTTTTCAGTGTTTACCACTAAACTGTTGTGCATGGTGCTTTTTCAACTTTCATCAAGTCAAGTATGTTCATTGTCTGTCTATTATCTGAAGACTATGAAGACTTTTATGATAACGGAATTAAAAATCGTATTTGTTGATCTCTGAATAGCTCACTTCTTACAAATGTACAAATTCCTCATCCTCTCACCTTTTTAACATTGTTTTATAATGCAGGTGTTGAATTTGCTCCAGTATGTGTAACATCTTGTAAATCCATTTGAGTAGATCGTATTTACTTCCCTGTGGAAGGAGCACTGAAAACCTCTTTAAAAAAAGACATTCGTGTTTTCCTTGAACTGTCTGTATCAAGACGTGTTACTTAGAGATACTCATTCACTTTATAATTTTGACTGCGAAATATTTTGTAAATACACTTTTTTACTTTTCAAACAACTGAGTAAAATAATGTGCAATGAATTTTATACAAATGATTTTCAAGTTGTTTGGTATATTTCCTCTAGGTTTTGCTTGACTCAGAGTAGAGTTGTTATTTTGATCAAACTGTGCAAACAATAGTACCATGTGTAGCATTTTGAAACATTATTTTCTAAAACCGCTGTCTTGCTTTAGCTATTAATGGGGCATTGTGAGGAACTGTGCAAAGACATTTTTGTTACAAACCTGTGGGCCTGTTGCAATACTTTAAAAATTAAAAATTTTATTCCATTTTTGCTTGTTTTGTATAGACATTTCTATTGCTTCTAAATATGCTTAAAATATTTTCTTTCCTTATGTACTGTACAGTTAATCTTATTTGCCATCATCTTGAACACAAAATGTGTATTTAGAATATTTGTATAACTGTATATAAAAAAAGAATTATGTGGTCAGTGCATTGTTTTCTAAACTGGAAATCATTTTGTTTTAAAAGTTAATAATGGAAACCATATTAAAATTGAATAAAATACGAAATACAGCAGTGTGGTTTTATCTTGCTGTAAGTCGAATGCTCGTCATCTGTTCTATAAGCCTACATTAGTTACACCCTCCCTGCCCCACCCATTCTGAAGTTTAATAAGGTAAATTTAACTCATATCTTAATTGATGCTGTAATTCCCTTACTCAAACTTTCAGATTTTTTTTTTAATGGGAGCAAAAGTAGTCTGGAAAATGTTTAGCTTTCATCCTTTTAGAGTTCTACAAATCTACATTTTAGTACATCTCCCATGTTCATTTAGATATAATGTCCAGAGGGAAAGCAAAAATTATATTAGTACTTTAAAAAAATTATTTTCAATAGAAAAAAATTAATTTTAACATAGAAAGCTCATCTAGTTATGCACTGGAAATAGGTCTTCTATTTACATCATCTTTCTCATCAGAATAGCTAGACACAATATTCTCAACAGAATAATCATTCAGTACCTAGTGCTCGAAACTAGTTTTAGGCACTTAGCATATCTCTGGTTCCCTTTTCTGCAGGGAACTGCCTCCCTTTTCACTCTGCCCTCAGAGTCTGTAGGCTGACCGCCTTTTAATGAGCTGCATTTGCTGTTTCAGTAACTGTCACCAGTGTATTGAAACATGATCCTATTTTACCAAAAAACATTTTATAAGAAGCTTCCAGTATACTTTCATAATTATTTCTCCTCCCTTTTAGAACAGCTATTAATAAAGTTTTCTCTTTCACCCAGATTGAAAAAAAAAAAACTTTCATCTTCTGAGTTATGCTGAAGAAATAATCTCAACATTCCCTTAAGCTAAAACTCCTCTCATTCTGTTCTCTTCCCACCAATGTGTTTCCCTAGAGGTAAAGCAGTAACAAAAGCTACTTACAATGCTAAGCTCCCCTCTTTGCTCCCGCAGAGAGGGGTCCCAGTCAATAGCGGAAACAGGCTGACATGTCATGTTACCTTTACATGAATGTCAGTTTCTAATAGTGTCTGTGAAGAAGGCCAAAATATTGGGGGAAAACAGATTAAACTGTGAACAGAGGAGCAGATACAAAGAACGCTTAGAGGAGGTAGTTCTGTGAGGGCTGGAGCAAGTTTGCAGACTGTTCTCAGTAAGACCTGCACCTCTTGGAGTTGCCTGCCAGCTGCACCCTACTCAGTATTTCCCTCCTAAATACCTGTCTCTCCATGATATGAGGAGGCTTGTTACACCTAACCATTTTTAGTTTTATAAGTGAATGAATTTTGATACCATTAATGCCCTGGAGTTTTGCTTAATACGTAGCTATAGGAAACAGTCATGGATTGTTTCTAGCATTTGGGATCTGAGGAGGAAGATGTAGCAGTAAACCTACCACATGTGTCTCATTTCCTCACTCTCAAAACTGTTTTGTCACTTTGGTCAGAGCAGCTTACAAAGATATCTTGCAGAAGAACTCAGATTTTTTTTTTTTTGTACACTCACAGTATATATTAATATCCAGAAAAATTAAAAACAATGTCATGCATGATTGCCTTGAAAACCCAGCTGTGAGGAAACTTTTCATCTTACTCTTCTGTAATTTTACAATTTTGAACTATCTGCCTATATAGAGGGATACATTTTAATTATAAAAAAAAAAAAAACAACCCAAAAAGACTCTTAAGACTCAGCTCAGTTCTAAAGATCACAATCTTTGGGGGCAGGGACTAGATTTTTTAAACTATTAAACTATGCAGAGATTCTGCTGATCAATAAGGCTTAGGAACCACTCATATGGTACTTAAGGCCTCATGTATTAAAGTATCAGACTATAACTTTATACCCATAACTAGAAAAGCATGGGGGGAGAATTATTTTATACTGTTTTTCCAAAAGTTCTCATCTCAGAAAAGGTACTAGATAAAAGTGTAACAGTATAACTATTTTTCTATGATATTTCATTCCAGGACAGAAAGGTTTTTAAAAATACATTTAACATGGCATTATGGGACAATTTAAAATGAAGGGCCAAACATCAAAAGATGCCAACAATGATTTTTTATTTTTTAAACACCTCAGGTATGGCTAGACTGCAAGGGGCAAGTGATGAAGTCCAAGGCTAAAACTGTAAGACTTAGGGATGAGTTCCACTTCCTCCTTGCATGAATGAGTAAAACTAGCATCTAGAGGAAACTAAAGTTGTGGATACTGGATTACAAAGGAGTCCCACATTATCACTGAGAGCATCAAAATCCCCTTCCTCAAAAGGAAAAGTACTTTTCCCTTCTCTCCGGTGATAGACATGCTTCTGCCACAGTTCCCAGCTTTTTCTTCTACCGGTGCTTCCGATGTCGATTAAAGCGTTTATAGAGAAAGCTGATGCGCTTGTTCAGGTTGTGCAGGTCATCAATGAACATCCGATTTCCTACCATTCTCTTCTTTCGAATACAATGCTGCAGTTCATTCCCCTTCCAGCCTCGAAGCCACATGGGGCCTTTGATCAATTCTTTGGGGTGCTTTTCAAAGTTTCCCAGGATCCCAATGTCATATACCCCGAACATCGTCCTCTTCTCGTTCCAACGATCAACCACTTTGGGGGGCGGGAGGGTGACCCTTACATGGAACAATCTGGGAATACCCAGAAAGAAACTTCTGCAGGCCAGTGGCACCTGGCTCCATAAGCCCCTGCCTGCCACCCAAGGGAGGCTCCCTGCCATTCCACTCGCCTCTCCCCTGCAACACCGCACGAGCACGAGAGGGAGGGTTAGACGTGGCCTTCCAGGAGATAACAGAACCTTCTCCGCTGGAGTCAGAAGGGTACTAGAACTCAGATTTATAAATGAGGTTTCTATACATATTTGGAGAGAAAACATGACCAGGGAGACAAATGAAGCCATTTTAAAATCAAAATACGGCCTTAGTGCCTGGAGTCCTTCACTGACTGACTTGTTGGAGGAAAGGACAGGGAGGTAACGGGTAATAACGATAGGTTAGGAGTAAGGAAATGCTGTGCCCTGGGCTTTCGCATGATTGTTGATGGTAATGCAGCCCTTTGGAAAAGGAACTGAATGGCTACAGATACTAAGAAGTTTAAAAATACTCATTTTCTTTGAAAACTCAGGATAATACCACCTGCCCTAACAGGCTTTATGAATGGGGATGTGGGTGAACGCAAAATACATACACAAATGTAAAGTATTAGTCATTCAATAAATACTTAGCATTTAAGTTATGCCCCACATTTTGTTCATCTAGAGAAACCAAAGTAATCCCGTCCTCGGGTATATCACAGTCGATTGGTAAAGACAGAAAATTGACACTGGTTTCAAGAGGATGAAGATTTTTGCTGCCTCCATTGGATAAATCCAAAAATAAAAGAATACCAGAGCTGATCACTGTTAGAGAACTCCAGGAAGGCTTAGCCACAGAAGACCCCAGGTGGGAACTGAATATTCAAAAGGAGCAGCTAGTCTAGTGGGCTGGCATGAGCCCCAGGTCCTGGCTTCACCCACCAGCAGGCAGGCACCAGACCTGCCTGAGGTCTCCTGGACCCTAACTCGGCTGACCAGTGAGCCAGCACTAGCCCCAGGACTCCCGGAGTTCCACAGCCAGACATGGCATGACCAAGCCCTGGCAAAGAGCAGCCATCTGCAGAAGTCAGGGCCTGCAACCAACTCAGCCAGGGGCCAGGCAAGCTTACCAGACTGCCCATACCAGTCAGCCTGCCACACAAGAACCACACAGCCAGCTCAGTGGGCATCCCTAGAGCATACAGCTCTGCTGATGAGAGGGGAGTGTGCTGCTGGGACACACAGAACATCTCTTACAATAGGCCACTTCTCCAAGGTCAGGAAACGTACCCAACCCACCAGATACATTAAAAACATTAGGGAAAATGAGGTGACAGAGGAAAATACCCCAAAAGAAGAAACAAGATAAAGTCCAGAAGAAAAACTAAGTGGATATAGGCAATTACCCAAGAAAGAATTCAGGGTAATGATCATAAAGATGATCAAAGAACTTGGGAGAAAAATGGATGCACAGAGCAAGAAGTTAGAAGTTTACAACAGAGAGTCAACAAATACAAAGAACTACCTACCAGGGATGAAGAATGCAATGACTGAAATGAAAAATCCTGGTGGGAATCAATAGTAGACTAAATGATACAGAGGCATGAATCAGCTAGCTGGCAGACAGAGTAGTGGAAATCAGTGATGCTGAAGAAAAAAGAAATGAGAACAGTTTAAGAGACCTCTGAGACAACATTAAGGGTACAAATATTTGCTTTATCGGAATTCAGAGGGAAAAGAAAAAGAGGTTGAGAACACATTTGAGACATAATGGCTGAAAACGTGCTTAACCTGGGAAAGGACACAGACATTCAAGACCAGGAAGCACAGAGTCCCAAACTAGATTAACCCAAAGTGGACCACACCAAGACACAGGAATTAAAATGACAAAAATTAAGATAAAGAGAAAATATTAAAATTAGAAAGGGAAGAGCAAGGAGTTAACACAAGGGAACTCCCATAAGGCTAACAGCTGACTTTTCAGCAGACCAGAAGGGAGTGGAGGCTTCCCTAGTGGCTCAGACAGTAAAGAACCTGCCTGCAATGCAGGAGACCCAGGCTCAATCCCTGGGTTGGGAAGATCCCCTGGAGAATGGAATGATAACCTACTCTAGTTTTCTTGCCTGGAGAATTTCATGGACAGAGGAGCCTGCCGGGCTAAGTCCATGGAATTGCAAACAGTCAGACACAACTGAGCAACTATCACTTTCACTTTCAGAACACAGTGGCATGATATATTTAAAGTAACGAAAGGGAAAAGCCTATAACCAAGAAGATTCTACCCATCAAGGCTCTTGTTCAGATTTGATGAATAAATCAAAAGTTTTATAGACACACAAAAGCTAAAAGACTTCATCAGCACCACAGCAGCATTACAAGAAATATTAAAGGAACTTCTCTAAGCAAAAAAGAAAAGACAACAATTAAAACCATGAAACTTATGAAATGAAAAGGCTCACAAATAAAGGCAAACATACAGTAAAGGTAGTAAATCATCCACATACAAAGCGACTGGGAAGGCTAAAACACAAAAGTAAAATCATCTGTATCCACAACGAGCAGTTAAAAGATACACAAACTATTTATTTAGATGTATAATAATTTCAAAAACAGTAACTGTGAGGGGTAGAGTACAAATGCAGGGTTTTTAAAATGTATTTGAAATTGAGAGAACAGCAACAAAAACAATCATACTCACATACACACACACACAGAGCCCTCCCCACTTCATGGTAACCACAAACCAAAAAATCTATAAAAGATAAACAAAACAGAGAAAGGACTCAAAACATAACACTCAAGATATTCATCATTCAAATCATAAGAACAAAAGAAGAAAAAAAATCTGCAAAAACAACCCCCAAACAATAACAAAATGGCAATAATAATATATATATCAATAATCATCATAAATGTAAACTGATTAAATGCTCCAACCAAAAGACAAAGAATGGCTGAATGGATACAAAACAAGACCCGTATATGCTGCCTACAAAAGACACACTTCAGGTCTTAAAGACAGAGAAAGTGAGGGCATGGAAACAGGTGTTCCAGGTGAACTGAAATCAAAAGGAAGCCCAAGTATCAATATTTATACCTGACAAAACGGACTTTAAAATGAAGACTTTTATAAGAGACCTAGAAAGATGTTACATGATGACCAATGGATCAATCGAAGAAGATAAAACAACTGCAGATATATATGCACCCAACACAGAAGCACCTAAATACATAAAGCAAATATTAATGGACATAAGAGAAGAAACCAATGACACATAGTAGCAGGGGATTTTAATACCCTACTTACATCAATGAACAGATCATTCAGAACAAAAAAATTACTAAGAAAATGTTAGCCTAAAATGACATATCAAGTGCACTTAGCAGATACATACCGATAGATGATTCCATCCAAAAGTGCCAGAATACACATTCTTTTCAAATGTACATAGAAAACTCTCCAGGACAGATCACATGCTAGGCCACAAAACAATCCTTACTAAATCTGAGAAAACTGAAACAGCGTCAAGCATCTTTTGTGAAGACACTGTGAGACTAAAAAACAACTTCAAGAAAAAAACTAAAAAAAAAAAAAAACCACCACACACACACAACGGGTGGAGGCTAAACAATATGCTACTAAATAAACAATGAATCACTGAGGAAATCAAACAGGAAATAGAAAAACACTTGGAGACCGATGAAAACAAAAACACAATGATCCAAAATATAATGGGACACAGCAAAAGCAGTTTAAAAGAGAAGTTTACAGCAATACGAGCTTACCTCAGGAAACAAGAAAAAATCTCAAATAAACAACCTAAACTATGACTAAAGGAACAAGAAAAAGTAGAATAAATAAAAGCCAACACTGACAGAAGAAGAGAAAGCCTAAAGATCAGAGCAGAAATAAGTGAAACAGAGACTAAAAAAATACAACACAAAAAAATCAATGAAACTACAAACTGAAACAACCAACTGTATACCACAGGGAACTATGTTCAGTATTCTGTAATAACCTAAATAGGAAAATAACTTGAAAAAGAATAGATACATGTATATATAACTGAAACACTTTGCTGTACACCTGAAACCAACACAACATTGTTATCAACTATACTCTAATAAAAAATTTTAAAGAAAAATAAGTCTAGAAAAATAGAAAAAATAAAATCAGTGAACCTAAGAGCTGATTCTTTGAAAAGACAAACAAAATTGATAAACCATTACCCACACTCATCAAGAAGAAAAGAGTGCCAAAGTCAATAAAATCAGAAATGAACAAGTAGTAGTTATATAACTGACACCACAGAGAGACAAAGGCCCATAAGACATGATTAGAAACAACTATATCCCAAGAAAATGGACAACCTAGACAAAATGAACAAATCCCTAGAAACATAAAATCTCCCAACAGTGAACCAGTAAGAAATAGAAAACACTGAACAAATTACCAGTGATGAAATTGAATCTGTAATTTAAAAAACCTCCCAAGAGAACTTCCCTGGTGGTTCAGTTGTTAAGAATCCGCCTGCCAATGCAAAGGACACCAGTTCAATCCCTGGTCCAGGAAAACTCCACATGCCACAGAACAAGCAAACCCATACACCACAACTACCAACCCTGGGCTCCAGAGCCTGGAAGCTGTTAACACTGAGCCCACTCACCACAACTACTGAAGCCCAGAACAACTAACCCATCACAACGTCATGCTCTAGAGCCCATGCTCCACAATGAGAAGCCCATGCTCAAGAAGACCCAGAGCAGCCAAAAATAAATAAGTGGTTAAAATTTTTAAATTAGAAAAAAAAAACCTCCCAACAAGTAAAAGTTCATTGCCAGATATGTTCACTGGTGAATTCTACCAAACATGTAAAGAACAGCTAATACCTATCCTTCTCATACTATTCCAAAAATTTCAGAGGAAAGAATGCTTTCTAACTCATTCAATGTGGCCAGGATCACCCTGATACCAGACAAAGACATCACACAAAAAGAAAATAATAGGCTAACACTATTGATGACACCATTCAATATCACAGTAATCCAAGTCTATGCCCCGACCAGTAATGCTGAAGAAGCTGAGGTTGAACAGTTCTATGAAGACCTACAAGACCCTCTAGAACTAACACCCAAAAGAGATGTCCTTTTCATTATAGGGGACTGGAATGCAAAAGTAGGAAGTCAAGAAACACCTGGAGTAACAAGCAAACTTGGCCTTGGAGTCAGAATGAAGCAGGGCAAGGGCTAATAGAGTTTTGCCAAGAGAACTCACTGGTCATAGCAAACACCCTCTTCCAACAACACAAGAGAAGACTCTACACATGGACATCACCAGATGGTCAATACAGAAATCATATTGATTATATTCTTTGCAGCTGAAGATGAAGAAGCTCTAGACAGTCAGCAAAAACAAGACCAGGAGCTGACTGTGGCTCAGATCATGAACTCCTTATTGCCAAATTCAGATTTAAATTGAGGAAAGTAGGGAAAACCACTAGACCATTTAGGTATGACCTAAATCAAATCCCTTACAATTATACAGTGGAAGTGACAAATAGATTCAAGGGATTAGATCTGATAGACAGAGTGCCTGAAGAACTATGGACAGCGGTTTGTGACACTATACAGGAGACAGGGATCAAACCATCCCCAAGAAAGAGAAATGCAAAAGAGGCAAAATGGCTGTCTGAGGAGGCCTTACAATAGTGTGAATAGAAAGGAAGCAAAAGGCAAAGGAGAAAAGGAAAGATATACCCATTTGAATGCATAGTTCCAAAGAATTGCAAAGAGAGATAAGAAAGCCTTGCTCAGTGATCAGTGCAAAGACATAGAGGAAAATAATAGAATGGGAAAGTCTAGAGATCTCTTCAAGAAAATTAGAGATACCAAGGGTACATTCATGCAAAGATGGGCACAATAAAGGACAGAAATGGTATGGACCTAACAGAAACATAAGATATTAAGAAGAGGCGGCAAGAATACACAGAAGAACTGTACAAAAAAGATCTTCACGACCCAGATAATCACGATGATGTGATCACTCACCCAGAGTCAGACATCCTGGAATGTGAGGTCAAGCGGGCCTTAGGAAGCATCACTACGAACAAAGCTAGTGGAAGTGATGGAATTCCAGTTGAGCTATTTCAAATCCTAAAGGATGATGCTGTGAAACTGCTGCACTCAACATGTCAGCAAATTTGGAAAACTCAGCAGTGGCCACAACACTGGCAAAGGTCAGTTTTCATTCCAATCCCAAAGAAAGGCAATGCCAAATGCACTCATCTCACACGCTAGTAAAGTAATGCTCAAAATTCTCCCAGCCAGGCTTCAACAGTACATGAACCTTGAATTTTCAGATGTTCAAGCTGGTTTTAGAAAAGGCAGAGGAACCAGAGATCAAATTTCCAACATCTGTTGGATCATCAGAAAAGCAAGAGAGTTCCAGTAAAACATCTACTTCTGCTTTATTGACTATGCCAAAGCCTTTGACTGTGTGGACCACAACAAACTCTGGAAAATTCTGAAAGAGATGGGAATACCAGGCCACCTGACCTGCCTCTTGAGAAATCTGTATGCAGGTCAGGAAACAACAGAACTGGACATGAAACAACAGACCATTTCCAAACAGGGAAAGGAGTACATCAAGGCTGTATATTGTAACCCTGCTAATTTAACTTATATGCAGAGTACATCATGAGAAATGCTGGGCTGGATGAAGCACAAGCTGGAATCAAGATTGCTGGGAGAAATATCAATAACCTCAGATATGCAGATGACACCACCTTTATGGTCGAAAGCAAAGAACTAAAGAGCCTCTTGATGAAAGTGGAAGAGGAGAGTGAAAAGGTTGGCTTTAAACTCAACATTAAAAAAACTAAGATCATGTCATTTGGTCCCATCACTTCATGGCAAACAGAAAGGAAAGAAGTGAAAGCAGTGACAGATTTTATTTTAATGGGTGCCAAAATCACTGCAGATGGTGACTGCAGCCATGAAATTAAAAGACACTTGCTCCTTGGAAGGAAAGCTATGACAAACCTAGAGAGCATATTAAAAAGCAGAAATATCATTTTTCCAGCAAAGGTCTGTGTAGTCAAAGCTGCACCAAAGAATTGATGCTTTCGAATTGTGCTGCTGGAGAAGACTCTTGAGAGTCCCTTGGACTACAAGGAGATCCAACCAGTCAATCCTAAAGGAGATCAAGACTGACTATCCATTGGAAGGACTGATGCTGAAGCTCCAATAATTCGGCCACATGATGCAAAGAGCCGACTCACTGGAAAACACTCTGATACTGGGAAAGATTGAAGGCAAAGGGAGAGAGGCGGCAGAGGATGAGATGGTTAGATGGTATCACCAACTCAATGGACATGAATTTGAGCAAACTCTGGAAGATACTGGAGGACACAGGAGCCTGACATGTGCAGTCCATGGGGTCACAAAGAATCAGGCACGACTTAGCAACTGAACAACGACACAAAAAACAAAATTAGAACACTCTTTACCACTTACACAAAAATGAATTCAAAATGGATTAAAGACCTAACTGTAAGATCAGATATTATAAAACTCTTAGAGGAAAACACAGGCAGACTACTCTCTTGACATAAATTGCAACAATATCTTTTTTGATCTGTCTCACAGAATAATGGAAATAAAAACAAAAACAAATAAGACCTACTCAAACTCAAAAGCTTTCGGACAGCAAAGATAGCCATAAACAAAACAAAAAGACAACCCACAGAATGGTAAGAAAATATTTGCAAACTATGCGACTGACAAGGAATTAGTAACCAAATTTTACAAACAGCTCATGTGGATTAAATTTTTTTAAAAAACACGCAATCTAAAAATAGGCGGAAGACCTAAACAGACATTTCTCCAAAGACCTACAGACTGCCAAGAGGCACATGAAAAGATGTTTAACATCACTAATTATCAGAGAAATGCAAATCACAGCTACCATAACATACCACCTCACACCAGTCAGAATGACCATCATCCAAAAACCTACAAACAATAAATGCTAGAGAGTGTGGAAAGAAGGGAACCCTTCTACACTGCTGGTAGGAATGTAAACTGGTACAATCACTGTGGAGAACAGTATGAAGTTTCCTTGAAAAACTAAACATAGAGCTATCATATGTTCCTCCTACAAACCAACTTTTGCACATATATCTAGTGAAAACCATGGTCCAAAACAGCACACGCACCCGTGTTTATTGCAGCACTGCTTACAATAGCCAAGATATGGAAGCAACCTAAATGTCCCTTGACAGGGGAATGAACAAAGATGTGGCACATATACACAATGGAATATTAATCATTACAAACAATGAAATAATGCTATTTGCAACAACATGGATGGACCTAGAGAGTGTCATACTGAGTAAAGTCAGACAGAGAAGGGAAAATATATGACATCCCTTATATGTGGAATCTAAAAGAAAATTATACAAATGAGCTTACAACACAGAAAGAAACTCACAGACTTAGAGAACAACTGATGGTTGTGGGGTGGGGGCGGGGCAGGAGGGACAGGGAGTTTGAGATGGTCACGCACACACTGCTATATTTAAAATGGATAACCAACAAGTCCCTTCTGCAAAGCACATGGAACTCTGTTCAATGATATGTGGCACCTAGATGGGAGGGGATTTGAGGGAGAATGGATACATGTATATGTATGGCTAGGTCCCTTCACTGTTCATCTGAAATCATCACAACATTGTTGATCTACTATATCCCAAATAAAATGTTCAAAAAAAGAAAAGAAAAAGATGTGGCACATATATAAATGGAACATTACTCAATTATGGAAAAGAATGAAATAATGCCATGCACAGCAAAACGGATGCACCAGAGACTGCCACAGTGAGCGAAGTTAGAGAAAGACCTACATCACATGATATCACTCACACACAGAATCTTTAAAAAAAAACTGATACAAATCAACTTATTTACAAAGTGCAAACAGACTCACAGACTTAAAGAATGAATTCACAGTTACTAGGGCTGAAGAATGAGGGGGAGGAATAGTTAGGGAGTTTGGGATTGACATGTACACGCTGCTATATTTAGAGTGGATTTTTAACAAGGACTTATGATATAGCACAGAGAGCTCTGCACAATATTATGTAACAACACAATGGGAAGAAAAATTTTAAAGAATAGACACATGTATAACTGAATCACTTTGCTGTACATCGAAACTAATACACATACAGAAGAACTATTGTGTCTCTAAACATTAATAACCAAATATTAGAAAGTGAAATTAAGAAAGCAGTCCTATTTACAATTGCATCAAAATGATTAAATATAAACTTAACCAAGGAGGTAAAAGCCCTGGACACTGAAAGTGTAAGACACTAATAAAAGAAATTGAAAACATTAAATAAAGGGAAAGATATTCATGCTCAAGGATTGAAAGAATTAATATTTCTTTTTAGAATAAATATTTTTAAATGTCCATATTACTCAAACAAATCTACAGATTCAATGCAGTCCAGATCAAAATTCCAATGATATTTTTCACAAAAATAGAACAATTTTAAAATTTGTACTGCTGCTGCTGCTACTGCTAAGTCACTTCAGTCGTGTTCGACTCTGTGTGACCCCATAGACGGAAGCCCACCAGGATCCCCCATCCCTGGGATTCTCCAGGCAAGAACACTGGAGTGGGTTGCCATTTCCTTCTCCAATGTGTGAAAGTGAAAAGTGAAAGTGAAGTTGCTCAGTCATGTCCGACCCTTAGCGGCCCCATGGACTGCAGCCCACCAGGCTCCTCCATCCATGGGATTTTCTAGGCAGTAGGCAAAATTATCTTAAGAAAGAAGAAAAAAGCTGGAGGCATCATGCACCCTGGTTTCAAACTGTATTACAGAGTTAGAGTAATCAAAACAGTATGGTTCGGAGGGGGAAGATACATAGACCAATGAAACCTATACCTACAGAGTGCCCAGAAATAAATCCATACGTGTATGGTCAATTAACGTGCAGCAAAGGAGACAAGAGAATACAATGAGGGAAGGATAGTCTCTTTAATAAATGGTGCTGGGAAAACTTGACAGCTACATGCAAAAGAATGAAACTGGACCACTGTTTTATACTACACACAAAAATTAACTCAAAATGGATTAAATTGAATGTAAAACCTTAAACCATAAAAATTCTAGAAGAAAACAGGTCGTAAGTATCCTGCCATCTGTCTTGGCTATGATTTTCTAGATTTGACACCAAAAACAAAGGCAATAAAAACAATAATAAACAAATGGAACTATATCAAATTAAACAGTTTCTGCACAGCAAAGGAAACCATAAACAAAATGAAAACCTAACAAATGGGAGGAGATATTTGCAAATTTATTTACATAAACAAACAGCACACACACACACAAAAGCAATATGACCTAAAAATGGGCAGGGGATCTGAGGAGATATTTTTCCAGAGAAGACATACATATGGGCAACAGTTACTGAAAAAGTGTTCAGCAACATTAATCATAAGGGAAATGCAAATTAAAATCAAAGAGAGATCACCTCGCATCTGTTAAAATGGCTATTATCAAAATTTAAAAGGTATGAAATACCAAGTGTTAGCAAAGATGTAGAGAAAAAGAAAAACCCTTATGCACTGTCGATGGAACTGTAATTTGGTCCAGCCACTATGGTAAACAGTATGGAGTTTCTTCAAATAGAATAGAACTATCATATGACCCACCAATTTTCCTTCTAGATATTTATTCAAAGGAAATGAAATCACTTTCTTGAAAAGAAATGTGCAAGCCCGTGTTCACTGCAGCATTATTTACAATAGCCAAAAATGGAAACAACCTAAGTGTCTACTGATGGATGAATAAAGGAAATCTGACATGTGCGAACATATGTGTATGCACGTATATATGGTAGAATGTTAATCATAAAAAAGAAAACCCTGCCATTTGCATCTACATGAATGGACCTTAGAGTATTATGCTAAGTGAAGTAAGCCAAAGAAAGGCAAATACTGTATAATAACACATATGTGGAAACTTACAAGCTGAATTCATGGATACAGAGAACACACTGGTGATTGCAAGAGTTGGGGGATGGGGAGTAGACAAAATGGGAGAAGAGGGTCAGAAGGTAAAACTTCCAGTTATGAAATAAGTAAATCCTGGGGATATACAGTGAAGCAACGGTGACTGTATACCGAGCACAATAAAGGAAGCAATAAACAAGAAGAAAAGACCGAGCACAATAAAGGAAAGCAATAAACAAGAAGAAAAGACAATCCACAGAATGGGAGAAAGTATTTGCAAACAAAGCAGCCAACAAGGAATTAATCTCCAAAACAGACAAATAGCTCATGCAGCTCGATGTAAAAAAAACATCTAAAAATGGGTAGAAGATCTAAAAAAGACATTTCTTCAAAGACATACAGATGCCCAAAAAGCACATGAAAAGATGCTCAAACTCACTAATGCCAACCAAAACTACAATTAGGTATCACCTCACACCAATCAGAATGTCCATCATCAAAAACTCTACAAACAGTAAATGCTGGAGAGGCTACGGAGAAAAGGGAACCCTCCCACACTGTTGGTGGGAAGTAAACTGGTAAAACCATTATGGAGGACAGTAGGGATGTTCCTTATAAAAAACTAAAAACAGAACTACCGTATGATCCAGCAATCCCACTCCTGGGCATACGTCTGGAGAAAACACCAATTCAAACAGATACAAATCACTCCCATGCTCACTGTAGTGCTATTTACAATGGTCAAGACATGGAAGCAATCTAAATGTCCATCAACAGATAAATGGATAAGGAAAATGTGGTACTCTCATCTGGAATGACTCTGGCCTGACTCCAGAGGAAAAAAAAAAGATGTGATACCTATGTACAATGGAACATTAGTCATTTAAAAAAAAGAATGAAATAATGCCACTACATATAACATGGATGGATCTAGAGATTATCATACCAAGTAAGTCAGACAAAGACAAGTGGAATCGGTTATATATGGAATCTAAAAAATGACACAAATGAACTTATTTATAAAACAGAAATAGAATCATGAGGGTAGAAACAAACTTATGGTTAACCACGGTGGGGGGAGGGATAAATTAGGAGATTGAGATTGGCATATACACACTACTATTGTAAAATAGTATTAAGGACCTACTGTATAGCACAGAGAACTCTACTAAATACTCAGTAATGACTTGCATGGGAAAATAATCTAAAAAAGAGTGGATATATGTATAACTGATTCACTTTGCTCTATATCAGAAACTAACACAACAGTGTAGATCAACTACATTCCCCCTAAAATTAAAAAGAAAACAAGTGTACTGAATACTTGAAAGCTGCTAAGAGAATAAATCTTAAAAGTTCTCATCACAAGAAAAAAAAAAGTGACTGTGTGGAGATAGATGTTAACTAAACCTACTGTGGTGATCATTGCACAGTATATGACCAACCTATATTAAAAAGTAGAGACATTACTTTGCCAACAAAGGTCCGTCTAGTCAAGGCTATGGTTTTTCCCGTGGTCATGTATGGATGTGAGAGTTGGACTGTGAAGAAAGCTGACTGCTGAAGAATTAATGCTTTTGAACTGGAGAAGACTCTTGAGAGTCCCTTGGACTGCAAGGAGATCCAACCAGTCCATTCTAAAGGAGATCAATCCTGGGTGTTCATTGGAAGGACTGATGCTAAAGCTGAAACTGCAATACTTTGGCCACCTCATGCAACGAGTTGACTCACTGGAAAAGACTCTGATGCTGGGAAAGGTTGGGGGCGGGAGGAGAAGGGGACGACAGAGGTTGAGATGGCTGGATGGCATCACCGACTCTGTGGACATGAGTTTGAGTGAACTCCGGGAGTTGGTGACGGACAGGGAGCCCTGGTGTGCTGTGATTCATGGGGCACAGAGAGTCGGACACGACTGAACTGAACTGAACTGAATAGGTATATATAAGATCCCCTGGAGAAGGGAACAGCTACCCACTACAGTATTGTGGCCTGCAGAATTCCATGGACAGAGGAGCCTGGCAGGCTACAGTCCATGGGATCACAGAGTCAGACATGACTGAGCAACTTACACACACACACACACACACCGGTATACAGAGGGCTTCCTGATGGCGCACGGACACACACACCAGTATACAGAGGGCTTCCTGATGGCGCGCGCACACACACACACACTGTTATACAGAGGGCTTCCTGATGGCACACACACACACCGGTATACAGAGGGCTTCCTGATGGCACACACACACACAAACCTGTATACAGAGGGCTTCCTGATGGCACACACAAACCCCGGTATACAGAGGGCTTCCTGATGGCACACACACACACCGGTATACAGAGGGCTTCCTGATGGCGCGTACACACACACACACACACACACACGGAGGGCTTCCTGATGGCGCGTGTATACACACACACACACACACACACACCAGTATACAGAGGGCTTCCTGATGGCGCGCACATACACACCGCAGTATTCAGAGGGCTTCCTGATGGCGCGTGCGCGCACACACACACACACACACACACACACACACTGGTATACAGAGGGCTTCCTGATGGTGCGCGCGTGCACGCACACACACACACACACACACACACACTAACACACCCCGGTATACAGAGGGCTTCCTGATGGTGCATGCACACACGTGCGCGTGCGCGCGCGCACACACACACACACACACACACTGGTATACAGAGGGCTTCCTGATGGCGCACGCGCACACACACACACACACACACCCCAGTATACAGAGGGCTTCCTGATGGCACGCACACACACACCCCAATATACAGAGGGCTTCCTGATGGCGCGTGCACACAAACACACACACACACACACCCCGGTATACAGAGGGCTTCCTGATGGTGCATGCATACATGCATGTGCGCACGCACACACACACACACACACACACTGGTATACAGAAGGCTTCCTGATGGTGCGTGCGTACACACACACACCGGTATACAGAGGGCTTCCGATGGCACACACACACACACCCCGGTATACAGAGGGCTTCCTGATGGCGCGTGCACACACACACACACCCCAGTATACAGAGGGCTTCCTGATGGTGCATGCATACATGCATGTGCGCACGCACACACACACACACACACACACAGGTACACAGAAGGCTTCCTGATGGTGCGTGCGTACACACACACACCGGTATACAGAGGGCTTCCTGATGGCGCACGCACTCACCAGTATACAGAGGGCTTCCTGATGGTGCACGCACACACCAGTATACAGAGGGCTTTTGATGGCGCACGCACGCACACACACACACACACACACACCGGTATACAGAGGGCTTCCTGATGGCGCACACACACACACACACACACACACTGGTATACAGCGGGCTTCCTGATGGCGCACACACACACACACACTGGTATACAGAGGGCTTCCTGATGGCGCACTCACACACACACACACTGGTATACAGAGGGCTTCCTGATGGCACACACACACACACACACTGGTATACAGAGGGCTTCCTGATGGCGCACCACACACCAGTATACAGAGGGCTTCCTGATGGCGCATGCGCACACACACACACACCGGTGGCACACATGCACACACACACACACCGGTATACAGAGGGCTTCCTGATGGGGCACACACACACACACACTGGTATACAGAGGGCTTCCTGATGGCGCACACACACACACTGGTATACAGAGGGCTTCCTGATGGCGCACACACACACACACACCGCTATACAGAGGGCTTCCTGATGGCGCACACACACACACACTGGTATAGAGGGCTTCCTGATGGCACACGCACACACACACACACACACTGGTATACAGAGGGTTTCCTGATGGCGTGCGTGCACACGCACACACACACACACCAGTATACAGATGGCTCAAACAGTAAGAATCTGCTTGCAATGCAGGAGACGCTAGAGCCTTGGGTTCAATCCCTGGGTCGGGAAGGTCCCCTGGTGAAGGAAATGGCAACCCACTCCAGTATTCTTGCCTGGAGAATTCCACGGCCAAAGGAGCCTCATGGGCTTACAGCCCATGGGGTCGCAAAGAGTCAGACACGATTGAAGCGACTGAGCAGAACACCGGGATATACATACACACATTTTTATGTTGCACAGATAAAATCTCTAGCAGGTGCACAAGTATAGTAAGAATGGTTGTTCTAGCAGATCGAGGGTAAATACCATTTTAAAATTTACCCTTGTACTGTTTGATTTCATTACTATGCACACATATGATTCATTAAAAACAACTGCATGCTCTTACCGTTTCTCACTCTTTTGTTGCTGGTGGGCTCCAGTCATCTCAGCTGCTTTGTCAGGTCCAAGAAGTCCATCCTTTGCCTGGTGCCTGAGCAGAGAGCTCACCAGGTCTGGTATGGCTCCCAGTCACACGTATTCTTACTGACTTACCAGGACAACTAAGTATCCTGTGACCCATAACCCCATTAGCTTAGTTAGGGGTCCCACCTGGCCTTCCCGGCCACAACAGTTATGGAAAAAAACAAACAAACTCATATTTCCCTTTTGTATATGGTCACTTTTCTAAACTAATGAGCATTATTTTCTTATTAAAATTCCCTACTGTGGTTGCTTTTTATTTGGCTGTGTGGTTTGGGAATAACAGTAGCAAACATTCATTGTGTGCTTACCTGTGTTCATTTGCTAGGGCTGCCATAAAAACATATCATAAACAAGGTGGTTTAAACAACAGAAATCTTTCCCATTATTCTGGAGGTTCTGAGATCAAGGCATTGGGAGGGCTGGTTTCCTAGGTGGCCTCTCCTTGACTTGTAGGTGGCTATCTTCTGGAGTCTTCATCTGATCTTCCCTCTGTCTCTTCTTCTGATAAAGACACCTCTCATACTGGATTAGTGTACACCCTAATAAACTCATTTCAGTTTAATTGCCTCTCTAAAAGCCCAGTCTCCTGTCACAGTCTAGGATACTGGGTAGGGTCGGATTTCAACATCTGCTTGCCTATGAATGCAACCCAAGGCACAAGAATAAGCAATGCAGTCCAGGTAATAGGCAGCAGAGTCAGAATTTGAATCCAGGCTCCAGATCATAAGACTCTTCAGCACTATACCACACATTAATTTTTTTTTCATGTATTCTTCTGGATCCATTAAAGTTTCCCAAAGGAGAGAGAATTAAATGGCTGTTATAGTAAACCAACAGAAAAATTCTGTTCTTCCACAAAAAAAAAAAAAAAATTCCACTCCCCAAACAATGATCATTTCCAGTGGAAGGTACCAGAGGGGCCCTGCCAGGCCTCGAGTCTGTCCTTGTGAACCACATAGTCTTTTACCCCATCTTTCCAGCCTAGGGAACCCTTAGGAGCGGGTGGTGTGGTCATTCGGCCCACTCTCATGCCTTGCCAAGTTCATGGAAGATGAAATGGGTGTGCAAGGATCAACCAAGCCCCTGCTTCCTCATGAAAGCATTAGGGACCATGTGATGACCAGCCTTGGACGTCACAGTCAGTTATGCTTGAAACCCCATCTGGCCCAATGCCGAGGCTTCTAGAGGTTTTTATTTATGATGAGCCAGAAAAGGCCAAGCTTTGCCCACAGTCCCTGGCACGAGGCAAAGGTACAAGAGGATCCCCGTACAGAGTAAAGTGCACAGCTGTAAACCAGGTCACGGAAAGCAGAGACAGTAGTGGTCATATAAGGAGACCCAGAATGTCACCTACAACTGCTCCCACAGACAAGGGAGAAAGCAGTTAGTGTCTCACAGCTTAAACGTCCCACTTTAAAAAAAATATCCTTTTCTAAGACCCCCATAAAGTATGAAGGGGATAAGGAAGTTGCTGTATACCTGAATCACAATCCAAGTTAGAAGTATTTAACCAGACAATCACCACAGTTGTTTTAAACAAGTTAAGAAATAGGCAGTCTTTAAACTGCTGGGCCCTGTGCAGAAGGAAGCAAGGAGAGGTAGCCCAGCTGCTGCCTGATGTGCAATTTGAAAATCTCCTTTCCATTTTGAAACAGAGACATACCTGTCATCCTCTTAATTAGGGAAGCATTAATATCATTCAAGTAAAACATTAAAATTTGCAGCTAGTAATAGCTTCTTTGGTAGACTTGTAAGGTTAGCAATTATGTCATAAACTTCTTAAGAGGAGCTGAAGGGCTAAAAATGTTAGATGTCATCAGAGATTCTAGGTGTCATTTCTAAAATACCCATGTGAAGTGAAAATAAAATTCCCATTTTAGGAACCAATACACTATCACACACATTTTGGAGCACTCATAATCTAAACTCTAGAAATATTCTTGACTAATTTCTGGAGAGATACCAAACTCATTTTTAAAAATCCATGAAATAAGACACAAATTTTATCTTTAACCAGTATCAGTGTTTATTTACACCAATATTTTACTAAAACAAGCTTTTATATTATACAAGATCATATAAACAGTGAGCAGGCTTAAATCCAAATGTAATAAATCTACAAGTTTACCACTTCTCCTCCATTAAGCCCCCCAAATCAAAAGTGACTAGCAAAAACCTATCTAGAAGGGCAACTTCCAAAAGAGCTGGGTTTGGTTTTCGGGGGGACAGAATTTCAACCAGTACTGATTACTCCCTTTAACTGACCAAGCAGCAGCGGCAATAACATGAAATATGAGAGCTCTTCCTCTCGTTTTCTCCTTCAGAGAAAGTACACAGGATTTCAAGCATCCATAAAAGAAACATGATGTAACCAAGCTGTACATCACCCTTCAAAGACCATTGCAACAAGTTTAGAAGTTTCAGTTCTCTGCATTGATAAAAGCAGCAGTTCTCAGTCTCTACCGCACATTACTTTAGAGGGTACTTTCAAAAATATCAACATTCAGGAGGCCCCACTGCACACCAATTAAATTCTTATTTAACTGAAAAGGCTGGCATCAGTAGATTTTGAACACTATTAGGTGATTCTAACAGCAGTTAGGGTTAAAAACACACTGGAGCAAAATAGCTGATCTTTTGGCCAGGGGATAAGAATACATGCTGCAATCATGTTTTTCCTTCAGGCTGTTTTTCCTCCTGGAGTTTATGGGTTTTGGAGGGTGTAAAAGCAAAATGTCACTTTGCCCTGCTTCTATATGACTAAGCTTTTCTCCTTATCAGTCTGCAGACACTCCCCCTGCCCCTCACCAAGATAAAACCAAAGTAACAGGGTCACCTAACTGGCTCTGATCTCAGAAACAATAAAACCACAAACATTTCCCATAAGCCTGGACTCCCTAACAAAGCAATTCTATCCCTGGCTTTTGCTGCACTGGTATCTGAAGACTTGTCACAATCTCTATGAATATGAATATGTCACAACCTCATGAATATGTGCGGGCTTCCCTGATAGCTCAGTTGGTAAAGAACCTACCTGCAATGGAGGACACCCTGGTTCAATTCCTGGGTTGGGAAGATACCCTGAAGAAGGGAAAGGTTACCTACTCCAGTATTCTGGCCTGGAGAATTCTACGGACTGTATAGCCCATGGGGTCACAGACAGTCGGACACGACTGAGCAACTTTCATTTCACTTTCTATGAATATGATGAACATGTGGGAGAGTTACTGCTTTTCCATTATGAACAGACTTACGCAAACTTGGAAACCTTGGTACATATTGCTTTTTTCCTTAAATAATTGTGTTTCTACTTAGCAAGCCAGTCCTTCTCTTTGAGGTAAACTTTTCCTTTCCTAAATGCTTCTGTCTCTGAACTTATCTTCACTAAGGGTAAAGGCTCAAAGAGTACATGGACCCAGAACTCGGTAATCCCCACCTGAGGAAAGAAACTTCTCAAGTGAATGAGAACCGGCTCAGTTAACCCATAGGTGTTTGAAGGTGTGACCCAAGATTCCAGTTCAACCAGAAATGTGTCCTTTGGCTCCTCTGAACAATTCCTGAGGTGTCAGATTCCCCTGCTGCAGCTTTCTTCAGCAGGTTTTCACTGTATTAACCTCAACTCACTGTGCTAAATCACTTGTATAAAGCTCTAAATCAAGACTCACTCCAGAGATTACATGTAAAAATACTGGAAATGAACGGACACAAACATACACCAAGGAAACAAGAGCCTGGCTCTTGTCAATACTGACTTTTCCGGAACTGGTAAAACCCTTTACAATAGGCTTTATTGATGCTTCAGCTATCAAAGATTGTCATAGCAGATCTTACTTGAAATAGTAAAGCATAAGCTCGAAGCCAGTAAAGATCTCACCTGGCTTGTCCTCTGCTATATTCCCACAGCAGATTACTGAGCACAGTAAATGCTCAGTGCGTGCGTGCTCAGTCGCTTCAGTCCTGTCTGACTCTTTGTGACCCTATGGACCACAGCCCACCAGGCTCCTCTATCCAAGGGATTCTCCAGGCAAGAATACTAGAATGGGTTGCCGTGCCCTCCTCCAGGGGACCTTCCTGATCCAGGGATCTAAGCTGCATCTCTTACATCTCCTGCACTGGCAGGCAGGTTTATCATCACTAGCGCCACCTGGGCAGCCCAAATGCTCAGTAGATACTGGCTAAATAACTAAAATGCTTAGACTTGGAAATTTTTCTGGTTCACAGAGATTAGAGCTTTAATAAGATCTCTTGCAAACTGGGAATCTTCTTTTCTCTCTCTTAAGTACACAAGCTTCCCTATTAAGAGAGAGCTTTTGTCCTTGACGGAAATCATACAGTTCACTACCAATTTGTGTGATAAGCTTCTGCAAAATTATCTACTATTGGACATGACTGTTTGTCCAATTTGGATTCAAAGCATGAACCAGACCATCTCCCTAGAGCCTGACAATTTGTATCATTCGGACATCTGCTAGCAAATATTCAATAAATTCAGCACTACCCCAGTACAGAGCAGACTGGGGAACTTCCTTTTTGGTTGGAACAGCTCCTGTATCAGAGCAATAGGGACAGTAGTGTCAAGATGGCCACTCTCTGGATGGGAGCAGCAGGCGGTGATCCAAGAGAGGCCAATTAACGGACTGGCTGACAGCTCCTGAGGCCTGGCTCTGCCCAGTAAGGACAAGAGCAGCTACTCAAGTCAGTCAGACAGGTTGCCTCTGGGATTTGGACTACAGATATACAGAGGATGAGCCTAAGGGAAGAGGAACAGGGAGAAGTTCCACCGACAGTCAGAGCTGCTTTGAGAAACAGGCAGAGAGCAGCCTGGCCCCAGCACCGGGTCCATTCCAGCCCATGGTTCCCTGACCACACACTATCCCTTCCAAGGTGGCCAGGGGGAGTCTCCGTGTTTCCAAACAAAGGAGAACATGACACGAGACCAGCCATTTAGCAGAAAACAGGGATCAAAATTCAAAAATACATGACAATGATACTTGGTACTCCAAGGACAGGAGAGGAAATTTCATTAATACTGAGTTAAATGGCAGCCCACTCCAGTACTCTTGCCTGGAGAATCCCATGGACGGAGGAGCCTGGTGGGCTACAGTCCATGGGGTTGCAGAAAGTCAGACACGACTGAGCGACTTCACTTCACTTCTACAGTGCCTAACACAAAGTAAGCTCTCAGCATAAGCTTAGTGACCGAACAAAGATGGGAAGCAGAAATAACAAAACTGTGAGGTAGATTCCTGACATTTAAGTTCATTTACTCGGGGTGTGGGTGATACTAAGCTAATTATAATGCACCAAAAGCCTGCCGAGAGTTTGAAGTGATACTGCTTCCCTCTTCCTAGCGGATTAAAATAATATCTAAGCAGAATAATAAAAATAAAGCACCCCTCAAAATTAAAATTAGAATGTTCATGCTGCTGCTGCTAAGTCACTTCAGTCGTGTCCGACTCTGTGTGACCCCATAGACGGAAGCCCACCAGGCTCCCCCTTCCCTGGGATTCTCCAGGCAAGAACACTGGAGTGGGTTGCCATTTCCTGAATGATTCATCAATTTCACTTATGGGGATATACCTAAAAGAGTTAAAAGCAGAGACTCGAGGACTTACTGTACAGCACAGGGAACTATACTCAACATTTCATAATAATCTATAAGTGAAAAAGTCTAAAAAGAACACAGACACACGTATATATTTATATATATCAGATTTATATAATATACACACAACTGAATCACTATGCTGTACACTTGAAACACAACATTGTAAAATCAACTATACTTCAATATTTAAATATGAAAAAAGCAGGTATTTGTACATCAATGTTCATAGCAGCATTATTTATAACTGCCAAAAGGTGGAAGCAAAGCACGTATCCATCACCATATAAATGGGTAAACAAAATATGCATACAACAGAGTATTGTTTATTTTTACAAAGGAAATTCTGACACATTTTGCAACAAGATGGACCTTGAGGATGTTACACTAAATAAAATAACCTGGTCATAAAAGGACAAATACTGCTTGCATCCACTTATATGAGGTACTTAAGAGCGGTCAAACACTCAGAGACAGAAAGTAGAATGATGACTGCCAGGAGCTGAAAGGAGGGTGGAACTGGCGAATTACTGTTCAATGGCTTGAGAGTTTCAGGTTTGCAAGATAAAAAATGTTCTGCAGATGATGGCAATGACCATAGCACAATAATGAGAATGCCCTTAATGCCACTGAACTGTACACTTAAAAGTGGTTAAAACGATAAATTTTGTTATGCGTATTTTATCACAACTAAAAAGGATTTAAAAAAAAAAAAAGCACGCACCTTATTAATCTCAACAAATTGTTCAGAAGCTAGAAAGCCCAACCCCTTAAGCTACTCATGTCATCTTACAACTTCAAAACATTTCTCCAGGCCATCCATTAACTAACATTACCAAATGCATCAAAGACAAGCTGCAATAATTTAGAGATCAGAAACAGGCATTCTGCAATTAAAAATATAAGTCAAAAGGAAAACAGGAGACAATAATAAGATCGATTGTCACAGTGCAAGAACCTAAGGGATCCTCCTTGTTGTTGTTGAAGAAATAAAAAGGGCAGAAACACAGGACAAGAGAAGACATAATTACCACAGGGAAATGTTGGAAAATAAAGAACAATTCTTTTTGATTGTAAAAATTCAGTGCTATACAGTTTTAAATCATTAAATATGAAACTATTTAAACCTAAATAAAAAATCCAACTCAAGTTCAACCAAGCTCAAGTGCCAACTGGCCAAAGTGCATTAAAGCAAAGAGTTTAAATATTCCTTCTGACAACCAAGTCACTAGCTTTGGTTTGCTTCTTTTATACCCAAGGAAACCAAACCTTCTCTTTTAGATCACCAGGTCTTTCTTAAAAGCCGTAATTTATATTACACCATTTGACAAGGTATCTATCGTAACCTTCTGACCCCAGTTGGTAGTTAATTAATCTCTAGAACAACAGGAAATAGCGTCTTCCTGGAAATATCCTGTGTGATGACTTGTTTCTCCCACTGGACCTGTGCTATCTACATACGGCAGCCACCGGCCCACGCAGATACTAGACAGTACTGTATGAGAGGTAAGTTCCACGAAGGCAGGAAATTTCTGATCTTTTCACCAGTGCACATTTCCCACAGAAACTACCAAACAGGAGGCATTCGATAACATGTGAAACAAATATTCAACAGCTAATGCAGCAAATGGAGAGGACTGAAGAGAACTCAGTCTTAGAATAGTGTAAATAAACGGAGGGGGTTTCATGGGGACTATAGACTCCCAGAGATTTAGGGTCAGATTTAGAAAAGCTAAAAGAAAACAAATGAAATTCCCAAAAGTAGCAGCAAAGAATTTAACATTCCCAAAAAGCAGACCTTGCTACCCAAAGTGTGGTCGGGCAATCTCAGTCCCTAACCCAATCCAGCTAAATTAGAATCTGCACTTTAAGAAGCAATTCTAATGCACATTAAAGTGTGAGAAGCACCAGTCTATTTCTCTATCTTTCCAGATTGAGCAAGTACTCTTCACTCAGCAAGTCTGAAAAAAACACTGCACACAACTACATGTAAATCGACAATAACCTTCATAAAAATTTCAATTAAAAGAACAATTGTAACAAACTTTGAAATCACACAGTAAGCTTTTCTGTACCCCTTCCCTATCACCTCTACCTCGCTGCATCCCCATACAATCAGAAAGAATCAGACACACACAGCATCTGTGGGCTCCACATACAAACACACACACACTCACAACAAAACATTACGGACACATATTATGAACAAGGGCACCTAACAAACACAAGGGACCCCAGAAGAATATATCTACTTTCACTAAGAATTTTAAGCTCTATTTTAGTAAAAATTTTTAAGTGGCAGGATTTAATGCTACATGGCTATAATAAAAGTTCTGGTTATGAGAAAACTATCCTAATTATTCATTATCTCCTTGAAACAAAATTATTTTACATGGAATCTGGGTCTCACATTTTTCAGAAGTGTGTTGATACTCATATTTTTGTTCTTAATAAATTACAACTATTCAAACTAAAAACCAGTCCACCAAATGCAGTATCAATATGATCTAGACATAAAATTCAAGTTGTTTCTGATACTTTATCTGGAAGAAGGAAATCTTTTTTACCCCTTTATCCTTGTCTTGGGAAACTAAGCTGATTAGAAATGTAAGAACTTTCTAGGTATTCAGGATTATGATTACTTACATTTGTCCCTTAAAAATTTTAGGTACTTCGCTAATCTTCCACCATGACCTTTTTTATACCTTCATATATAATTTAAAAATGATTTTTAAAAACGATTTTTCTTTAAAAAATAACAGGGATTGAAAAATGATCTCAAAGCCTTCTTGTACTATGAAAATACAATTAGACTGAAACTTACTAATTTCCCTCATATTAAGCTGCATTTGAACAGGTTAAAAAAAGTACAGTGGAAAAGAGCACAAAATAAAATCTCAAGGGAAAAAGCCTAATTCTGAGTTAGGTTTATTGGCCTAGTCTATAGGGAGTTTTCCATTCCTGCACTAGAACATTCAATGGGTTGTATCTATTATAACTTTTGGTGACTGCTGAAGGATTTTTCCCCAGCTAAAGCTTTCTGGCTCCCTTGAGTTTTGCAGACACTTGAGTATAGCAGACACACCCTAAGGTGACCCCCAATGATCAGATACATCCACATACTAGCCTCTTCCCTAGAGTTTGGACAGACTCTGAGACTTCATTCTAGTAGTCTACAAAATCTGGCAAAGGGGACAGGATGTCACTCCCATGATTACACGGTATCATTAAAAACCCCAGCTTAGCTGGCACAAGTGAGATTCTCCTGTTGGCTTTGAAGAAATAAGCTGCCATGCTTCAAAAGGATCTATGAGAGGGCCACATGGGAGGTCCTAGCAATCCAGATAGGTGCCTGCTGACAACCAGAGAAAAAAAAAAAACAAGGAGATCTCAGTCTACTACCGCAAGGAACTGAATTACTGTCAAACACCACACGGCGTAGAAGGGAAGCCCAAGCTCTACAAAGCACAGCTCTTCCAACAGCCTGACTGCAGCCCATGAGATCCTGAGCAGAGAACCAACCCAGTGAAGTCATGCCCAAATTCCTGACTTGAGAAAACTGTGAGGTTAAAGAAATAAAAAGTCTGTTGTTCTAAGCTATTAAATTTGTGATACAATAATTCGTTAATCAGAAATAGAAAACTTCGGTATTGGTTACTTGAGTATCTGCAGACACTTACTTAACTAAGAACTGATTATTAGGATGAAGGCTAATTCCTGGAATTGTACTGTCTTATCTTTCCAATATGGAAATACATTATCAAACTTTAACAATCCCTGTAATCTCATATGGCCATTCACATTTTGGTTTTGTGGATTTCCAAGTTTTCTACCATGTTCTTATTACCTTCTTTCCCTGAGTTGCACTTTTACCCTTTAAATGTAGATGCCACAGGCTGAATCCCTATTCTGGCAAGCCACCTAAATGCCAAATAGTTGCTACTGCCTACATTCCAACAACCTGAGAAAGGGCAGCAAGTGGAACAGACCTAGTCTCCAAGTTTGAGCTAAGAGAAAAGGACAGAATAGAGACAGCAAGAAGAATACGCTTTTCACTGTTAATTTCTCCACCAGCCCTCTCCAAAACTGTCAGATTGCTAAAATGAACCAATAATGGTCAAGAAAGGTACTATTTTCCACTTACGAAAAAACAAAGGCAAATTTACAGAAATTAGTTAAAAAGTAGACATACTGCAACCAAGTAGAAATTAGGTATTATTCAGCACAAAATGTGCTTAGAAGTGAACAAAATCTGTCATCGATGCCAGTCATTTATCACAGGATACCAGATTTGCCATGCTCACAACCCCTCTTAGGCCCCCCAGCCCCTTTCAAATCATTACTTTGATTTCCCAGATATTTCAAACCCAGGAAAGAGGAGGTCCAGAGGCCTGACACAGGTATGCCAGTCACTGGAAAAGACTGTGTCTCATGGTAAATTAAATTTTAGCAGTCTAATTTGTAGTGCTTACAACGTGACTACCAACTAGACTCAATAAGGAGCAGATTGTCACTGAGGTAAGCAAAGGACCACAAGAGACCCTGTTCACAGCCCTACTACTAACATAGTAACTCTGAAACAGCTTTAAAAACGGCAACAAGGCATCTCCAAATCCTGTGTGAACAGAGAAAATGAGCATATGAAAATAACTTCTCTTCTTAAAACGTCTATAAAACTAGTAGTCTGCAGCACTGAGTTGATCAGTGTACTCACTGATGCTACCATGCTGACTGCGAACACAGCGTCACTTTACAGAGGTACATGGGAAAAGCTCAATTTTGTCACATTAAATGATCACTGGGTTTAACACATACTTTGATTTCAGAGATGTTAAAAATGTGAAAAAAAGGTGCATCTCAGAATCAATGACATACAGTGCTAAAAATGTATTCCTCAGAATTATTCAAATAAAGTATTAAATACTGAGTCTCTTAAATTGACGTTATTCATAATCAGTAGCACATTCTTAAAGCTATTCATTTTTTTTCACTTCTCATTTGAAATGACGAATGGAGTGTCACTTATGTTCATTTCTGACAGACATCTTGCACAAATTGTAAAAATGAGGGATTCCCATTTGAAAGTCATCTTTCATTAGAGACCCAGACCAGGAGAGGAGATAAACAAGGCCTACGTAAGTCAGATGACTGAGTACAGGGCCAGACTAGGAAGCAGCGGTGGAGGTTTGAAGCCAGGTCTCTAGGACCTGTTCTGTGCTCTCTGCATAAAAATCTAAAAATATCACTAATTACCATTTTTTGATCCAACACTACAGAGTGAAACAATTAATAGAAATCCCTGTCCATTTTCAAAGATGTCTTTTTATGAAACGATTCTCAACTTCCCTGGCAGAATACTGATGACAGATAATTTGCTTGGCTAACCGATTCAACTACTAAACAGTTTTGCTTTATCCGAATGGCACACCCAACTTCTCAAAAACAAATGCCTTCTCTGCATGTTCTGAGGAGTGGTGAAGGCCATAACATATTAACTAATCAGCCACATGCCACCAAACACTAGCCTCACAACAGGATCCTGCTGTATGAGATCATTGGTTCTTTATAAAAGGCTCTGGGGATTACGGAACATTTCAAAACTTTTTAGCATTTGCTATACTCGGACCTAGAAATTTTGATCCTCAAAGCTTGTTGCAAATGTTATACTTTGCTCTGACTGGCCTCCTTAGAACTGGTGATTATTTGAGGAGTCAGTAAATAATCCATCCTCTCAAAGCATTAGTCCCTTTTGTCCTGGTTTCTTGCAAGGTAATTCACAGGGGAGTTGCCATTATTAACTGGAGAGGATTCAAACATTAACACATTTGAGTAGGAATGGTTGCGGACTTCAGCTGTAGGCTCCATCAAAATATTTCTAGATGTCTCTATTACAGAATCCCTCATCGTATCATTCATTTCAATCACTTCAAAGTCCATTTCATTCCATTTTTCCGCATCATCTTCTTCATTCTCTTCCTCATAGTCATTGAGCCCAGAGCTGGAAAGCAGAGCTTTCTGGTCCTCACTTTTCCTGCGTTCTTTTCGCTGACGATCAAGCGGCAAGGTGGCTAATTTGTACAGCACAGGAAATAAAATAGCAGTGGCTATTGATGACACCAAAGAGGTGTACAAAACTACCGGCAAATCAGGGTATTTGCCTTGAAGAATTCCAATTACTGCAGGAATAGCCATTTCTCCCAAGGCGGCACCGACTACAAAAAATGCTGCAGCTTTCCCATGAATGGTCGTGTACTGCTCAATCCAAGACACTCCACTGGGGAACGTGGTTGCCATTGAGGCCCCATACACTGAAGTTGCTATCCAGAGACAAACTGGGCTCTTGTTGAAAAGCACCAGAAATAAAGATGAAGTCAGGCTGCCAATGTTGCTCAACACAATCATGGTTCCAGGTTGTAAACATGTAGCAAAAAAGATTGCCATGCCCCTGCAGGCTGCAAAGGTTCCCCAGAAGATGGAGTTCAACCCAGCCGCTTCACTTTCTTTCATGCCAGCATGGGTGGTTGCAAATGAGAAAACGTAAGAGCCATATGTTACCTCAGCTCCAACATAAAAAAAGAAGAACAGGAAAAGGAGACAGAGAAGGGCGTTGTGGTATTTGGCTCTTCGAAACCTCTGAGCAGATGCTCTTGTTTTTTCCTGCTTTGAGCTTTTCTTTAAAAACAGAGCAAAAAAAAAGAGGGCAACTACAAAAATATAAGCACCAATAACAGCATAAGCCCACAGTAAATTCATATCGTCAGGTATTCCAAATAGAGTTTCTGAGTCAGCTTCAGATGACTGGTTGAAGGCAGATTGGTTAAAGTCAGCCTCTGTGCGGTTTTCAGCAGACACCATCGTGCCCAATGCCAATTTAGCCAGCAGTGGAGCCAAAAAGGCACCTAGGGCAAAACTGAAGTGTAAGGCCTGCATGTGTGGGGCTCCTTTGTCCCCCCAAATAGCCAAGATTAGGACGTTACCACCTATCAATGAAAGATGGAGAATGATTTAATTATAGTAACTTGGCAAAAAAGAAAAAAGTTCATTACTATCAGAAAGAAATATTTTACATGGCACAAGCATTATAATATTCTAAGTTATCAACTGTGGCAACTAAGTCAATTCTATGATTAAGGAACTCTAACTCACCAACACTAGCAGGGAACTCTCAGCACTGGAACCTCGCACACTCACAAATGGAACTCTATAATCTAGTAAAGCACTGTCTCCTAGAGCCAAGTACATTAGCCCAAGGCTTTTTATAATACAGTTCCAACACCAGGCTTGAATACTTTGGCCATCTGATGTGAACAGCCAACTCATCAGAAAAGACTCTGATGCTGGGAAAGACTGAAGGCAAAAGGAGAAAAGTGCGGCAGAGGAGGAGATGGTTAGATAGCATCACCAACTCAATGGACATGAATTTGAGCAAACTCTGGGAGACAGTGGAGGTCAGAGGAGCCTGGTGTGCTGCAATCCACGGGGTCACAAAGAGGTGGACACAGCTCAGAAACTGAACAACAATAATACCAGGCACAGGAGGGGTGGGGGTAGGGAAGGATATCTATATTTACTTACTTCTAAATATTTTAAATATGTATTATCATCAGATAGTAGCCAAATGACCAAATTTTTCTATACTGGAAATCAGTGGTCACTTGAGGAAAATTATTTATGTATACAGCAGATGCAAAACACATATTCAGAAACCTGACCATGACAGGATTCTGCCCATTACAAGAAACACGTGTACCTTTTAACATCTGCAGTCATACTGTCTATGTATCTACAGGGTGAAGACGAGAAGCATCAAGTATTTTTTTTCTTTCTAATATATTTGCACATAAACAGACAATTCTATCCTGTAATTTCACAACCAAATTAAGCCCAAAGTAAAAAATATTTCTCCAACCTATCAAATACCAAGGAAGAGGTGGAGAAAGTTGGCTTTAGGGGTGAACGAATGTCACATACATTATTTAGTACATTTTAAAAAATAAAGATACATGAGAGCAGAAACTTTTGAGAGAAAAAGAAAAAGGAAATAATACACAACACAGGTTTCTCTTAGTTCAAAAGGCAGAGTGCATTTTAAATTGGAGAGCTGCCTCTGTTTCCTCAGCCATATAATGGTTCCAAACTTGGTTTCATCTGTTAATTCATCAACTCCTGCCACATTACAACGATAAAGACCTAGCCCGACTGAAAGCCTGCTCGTCTGCACTGTAATCGCCCACAGCCGGGCCCCTCTCCTCTTCGGATACTGTAAATCAACAGACTGGGAGACCCCATGAAAAATATAGTAGGTCAGTGTCATTTTAGGGGACAGTGCAAGTGACAATTTAATATCATCTGTTCTTTTTCTAGTAGAAAGATGCTCCTCCCAGAGATGATAATGAAGGGCTCACTAACCTGTATCCAGAATGCCAATTGAAACACCGAAGGTGGACATCATGACGATGAGTAACACCGCGGTCTTACAAAATGGAACAAGATAAAGACCAACCGTGGTAGCGAACATTGACACCCCTGAGAAGAAAGGTCAAAGTCAGCTATGAAAAACACTATTTATGGCAAAGGGTTATGGATCAAGTCAACATCATAAAAACTCTCAAAAATGCAAAACAGGTCAAATTAAAATTGAGTAATAAGGAGTAAAGGTTCCTCTTCTATGATCTTTATGAACTATACAGTTTAAGCTATTCTAACATAAGTACACTTCTAGTACTGCTAATAATCCAAACATACATTATACCACAAGGCAAAATTTTACAGCAAAACAGATAGCTCAAAAATTATTTTTAACAACCTTAAGAGGTTTTTACATAAAGGTAAAAAACGCAATTACTACAGTAGTTCGTAGTAGAAATGCATTAAACAGTGGCACTAGTGGTAAAGAATCTGCCTGCCAATGCAGGAGACACAAGAGACACGGGTTCAATCCATGGATCAGGAACATCCCCTGGAGTAGGAAATGGCACCCCACTCCAGTATTCTTGCCAAGAAAATTCTATGGAGAGAGGAGCCTGGCAGGCTACAATCCATGATAAGCACATAGAGTCAGACACAACTGATCAACTGAGCACACAGCACAAACAGATTTGTTTGAAGACTAGGGAGGGAAATGTAAGAAATACATTCTTTCAACCCACTATGGAAATCAGAGGAATGATTTACTCATTCATCAACAAGAGTAATTATCTCCTTACTTCCAAAGCAGTTTTGTCACATTAATCCAGATTTTCTCTAAACATGTCAATTTATCCAAAATAGAGTAAGTTAAAAGCTTTGCTATCTATTTTGAGAGTGAGGTGGAGAGGCCTGGATTGATCATTCACAAGGAGCAGCTGGGACAAAAATTTAGCATTCATCATTTCACCCACCATCCCCTCCCACCTTTGTTCTCAGCCCAGTGTCCAGTCTGAGCAGGTCTGAGGAGTTTCTTCTCATCTATGGCCCCAGAAGATCTGCCCTAAACACTGACAAACAGAGCTCTTTAAACAACTGGCATGTGATCCAGCAGTGGTATCTAGACCACTACAGTGAAGGTCAGGAGGGCTAAGGATCACTAACACCCTAGGACTGATCTAAATTTCCAGAGGCATCCAGCCCAGATTCCAAGCAACTGCCAAGATGAAAGCAGGCAACAGAGAAACCTGGCTTCCAGTGAGGATGCCTAAACACTACTTTTAAGCTGTCAACCATTCTGCAAGCCAGTATGTTTCATGTTTAAAAACAAGCTGTAAATTCCTTGAAAATCTCAAAGAAGCTGAAACTGCCGTTTACTTACCCAAAAGGAGAAAATGATTCATACTGTCGAAAAGAACTCCACCAATCACAGAGCCACCCAGGTAGCCAAAGGCACGGCCCACAAAAATCAGAGAAAGACTGCTGATGTTGCGGTTCACATTCGTTGCCAAGTCTTGAAACGTCGGTCCCAGTATAGCAACACTCATTCCCTAAAATTCAAAAAGACAGAAGTTTTTATTTACAATCATTAAAATACTGTCTATGTATGTGGTAGCTTTTTTCAGTATTAAAAAGGGAGGAGGGGACTTGAATGGACGGTAGGAGATTAAGTCCCACAGTTAAATTCATAATTAATCTAGTAATAGCACTACAGACTATTTCTGATGTGCCAAACCCTACGGTTTTCCTCATTCTGACAACTCTCAAATTAAAATTTTAAAAAATTAATTATTTTAGCTTTTTGTTGCAATGCAATTCTGTTTCCTTTCTGAATACCAGAAAAAGACTACAGTATTTCTATTAACAGTAAAATGTAACATTAAAAAAAGTTTTTGAAAGTTTTAAGTAGTCTTAAACACACTGCATGCACAAATAACACAAGAATTGTGATGCTAAAAATTTAAGTTTTCAAGCCATCAAAATAGTATCCTATTTTTGATGCTGTTAAAACAGCACTTCTGAATGCACATAGGGTCCTTCTTTAAAATTTTACGTATAAAACATGCAAGAGAGAAACAATTTGAACGTTTCTCAATCTACATTTTCCTTCAAAGAAAACCAAAGCCTGAGATGTAGTCTGTAAGGCTTTCTTAGACAATATTACATACACCTGTATGCAACGGATTTAAAAATAAAATTTTACTCAAAGACATGTAATTTTAGCAAAAATTAAGGGATGCATTTGGCTTTCACAGGAAATTCGTTGGAAACTTAAAAAAAAAATGTTTCCAATCGGTCTACATTTCAAGAATAATTGATTCTAATTGCACGACTCTGCCCTAAACGCTTGGATGAAGCCCCTCCCCAGACGCAAGCACAGGTACAGAGCTAGCGACTAATACAGGAAGGGAAGGCCGTGCCCCAGCTGTAACCAAATTAGTCCCACCCGCAACGCATTTAACAGGACGAGGCACGGCGTTTGCCTTGACTTTTCTTCAAATACAAATACTCTAAGAATCAACTGTGCCTCAGGGAAAGACACTAAGTGGCCAGAAGGGACAGCTCAGAGAACTCACCCTCCCAACTCCCCAAGACCCCAATATTTAGGACAAATGACTAAGGCAAGTTTATTCCAGAAAACGACGGCCAAGACGTTTGGCAAAAGGCTAAACTAACCCTGCACTTTCTTCTAGGAAAAACATTCAAGGATCAGAAATTTTGTTTTACATAAGATTGTAGGCAGACTAGGAAATCTTATTCCTGGCTCAACCACTTAACCAGCTGTGTGGTCTGAAAAAGTCACTCTTACTGTCTGGGTCTATTTCCCCATTTGCAAAAATGAGGGGTCAATTCAGTCAAACGAAGACGAGAACCCAATAAAACACCTTTGCGCAATAATTTGGAGGTTGGGTGAGCGCAGGAGACGGGAGGGTGCGCGGCTATAGACCTGGCGACCCCTCTTGCATACCCCTGACCCCACAGAGGAGAGGTAGAAAGGTTTGCTGGAAGTGGATAACATTATATATTACGAAAATCTATTTTACACTTTGACAATATTTCTCGGAAATCGTAATTGTGCCCATTTTACAGATTGCAAAACTGAGGCTCGGGCAGATGGATGAGCCCAAGGTCACAGAGTCTGCAAGCGGCGGAGACACGAGCTCAGAAGGCCGCGTTCTCTGCAGAACATCTGCCCTCGTCTCGGTTTGGGAGGGTTCCAGCCCCGGCTCTCACCAGCCCCAGGAAGGCGGCACACAGCAGGACGGTGATGAACCAGCGCAGCATGCTGTCTGCCCGGCCGCTCCGCCGGGAGCCCACCACTGCCTCCGGCTCATTCTCCGCCGGGGCCTCTGCCTGGAGAAGCCGCTGCCCGGCAGCCGGGGCCCCGGCCCCACAGGGTTCCAGTTCCAGCTCCATTGTGGCGGCTCCCGAGCAGCGGTCTCGCTACCGCTCGGCTTCTCAGCGGAGCCCCGGGAACTCGGCACCCTGCCCCGGCCTGGCGCCTCCAGAGCCTGCGGTCCCGGCTGGCGCCACCTCCCCAGGGGTGGCCCTAGTCCGGGCGGAGGAGTCGAACTTCGGGCCGCGCCGGCCGCGCGCCCTCCCTCACGCAGGGCGCCTGCGCAGATCACGTGGCGGAAATGTGGCCTCTCGCCAGCCGCGGCCTCTCCCCAAGCCGGAAGTTGACGTGGTTGCCCAGGAGACCCGACGTCTCTCTCACGCCTCAGCATCACACTTGGCTGAGCCCACAGAGGCCCTGCAGGCGGGCGCCCCGTGGCGGAGCGAGCTGAAGCTACAGCTTGGGGGTGAGACGCAGCCGAGCAGTCACAAGGAATTGCTGGCCGAGAAACGCAAGGTATGGCTTCGCGCCCGCTCCCCGGGTCTCCTCGCGGGGCGGGCGGGTGGGGCAGAGGGAACCCTAGGATATCTCTCTTATACAAGTTTACTAAAGTTCTGCCCTAGTTCCTTTGAGTTCTGTCGACTGTTGATCTGTCGTTCACCTGTCACTCCACATTTGTTGGGCCACTATGTAAACTTTCATGTGTATGATCTCAATTGATCCTCTTAACAACACTCTAAATTCCATATTATCCTGGTTTTACAGATAGGAGGGTGGAGTCATGGAAAGTAACAACTTGCCCAAGGTCAGTGAGCGAATCAGTGGCTATTCATAAACAGTGTAACAGTAGCTCAAAAAAGAAATCTGGAGCCAAAGCTGCGGTTTCCAGCACACTCTCGCCCCAATCTCTGCAAATATTTCCATTGTTGTAAGGAAGTGGAGCAGGGCATCGATTTGCAGAATCCCCGAATTAAGAGTAACTTCCCAAAGGTGGTGCTAGTGGTAAAGAATCCGCCTGCCAATGCAGGAGACGTAGAAGACGCAGGTTCCACCCCTGGGTTGAGTAGATCCCCCGGAGTAGGAATTGGCAACCCACTCCAGTATTCTTTCCTGGAAAGTTCCATGGACAGAGAAGCCTGGCCGGCTGCACTCCATGGGATCGCAGGGAGTTGGAGACGACTGAGCATGAAGCACTGAACTGGATAAGATTATACCAGTGGAAAAGGAAAAAACCTTATATTCTGTATCCTACTTTAGCTTTTTGTCTCCTTTTGCTTCTTGACCAAACAGACCAAATGTGTATTTCTCTTTGTTGTCTATCTGGAATATTCTTTTCCACCTAATTAATCCTCAGCTCATCCAGGTAGGCTCCCAATTATACCACACCTGAGTGTCATCATTTCCCTTGCAGCCCAGCCCCATCGATTTGGTCATTAAGCACTTTCCCCATGACATCAGAAAGTACACGTGCTGTGACTTAAGAGAACCTGTTTCAGATTTCAGAGTCAGGAAATATGTCTCTAAGTGTAATGGGGTTGAAACAAAAGGCATATACATATATTAAAGAGAATAAAATATGATATGGGAGAGGTAGGTTAGGACCAAATTGCTAAGGGCAAATCCAGATTGCCTCCATTTCTTTCTCTTCTCCTTCTAAGACTCTTAATGACTTGTACATTAGACCTTTTGATATAGTCACAAAGGTCCTTGATGCTCATGTTCCTTTTTTTCTAGCTGTTTTTTCCACCTCTGCTCTTGAGTTTAGATAAGCACTGTTGATTTCTCTATCTTCAAGTATATTGCACCCATCCAGTAAATTTATTACAGATATTGTACTTTTCAGTTCAAAATTTCCACCTGGTTCTTTTTCATAGTTTCTGTTTCTCTGCTAAAGATGCCTATCTTTACATTCATCTTTACCTCCTAGAGCATATAATAGCTGCTTTAGAGTGTTTGAAAATTCCAGCAACTGTGTTATCTCAGAGTTTGTGTCTGTTGCTTGTCATTTTCCCCTTGGAATTTGGTCACATTTTTATAGTTTTTTTTGTATGACAGGTAATTTTCTATTGCATCCTGGACATTATGTCAGTACACTGTGCAGACTCTGGGTCCTGTTAAAATCCTCTGGAGAATGTTTATTTAAGCAGGCCATCCACCTGGTTAAGTTCAGGCTGCAAGTTTCCTATCGCCTTCTGTGGGTGAAGGTGCCAGTCTCAGTTCAGCTGTCAAAGCTGGGGTACCCGGGGCCAGTCCTGAACATGCAGCACTCCCGGGCTCATCTGAGACTTGGGCAGTGGTTTACCTCTCAGACCGGTCTTCAGAGCTGTTGCTATGTTACTTTGGGTCTCTCACATGCACAGGGGCAAACCCAAGGGGCTTAGATGGTTCACACACAAAATTTTAGGGGTCACCTTTTCTAGCTCTCCCTTCCTCCCCTCCCCACTCACTTTGCAGTCCACAGAGTCTCCATTTCTCTGTTCCTTGGAACAGAAAGATGGGGTTTCCATCAGAGTTTTAGCTACTCAGAACACAGCTACAAGAAAAAAGAGGCGGGGAAAGCCAGGCAGTTCATTGCCTTGCAGGTTTCTTTCCTCTAAGTCTTGATTCCCCCCTCCTTTGTTGACTTTTCACAGTCCTGAGTACTTTCTCTTTGTATTTCATCATGAGTGGAGATGGGCTGGAGTAGGCTTACGATGCCAGCGCTGAATCCGAACTCTCCCTCCTTGTCTTTGAAGAGTCAGCTGAGGTGTGTTATTTCCTCTAGGAAGCCTCTTCTGACCCTCCTCTTAGTCTCTGGTCTGTTTTAGTTTCCCTCTGATGCATAAATAGGAAAATTCTGTGAGAAGTAGCCAGTGGCCTGTTAGAATTATGCATAAATTCATAAATATAGAATTTTCCTATTTATTTGTCAACTTCCCATTTATACCAGGAATGCCCAAAGGAAGGCGACTGTGTCTTATTTAGTCTTTAGCATAGTGCCTGGGACACAAGTGTCTTCAGTAAATGTTTGTTAAATGTAGTAGACTTTTTCTGAACAACCTAGCCAAAAATCGGAATTCCTGTATAGCCAGGGTACTCCTAAATGTTCTCAACATTCTAGCTTGTGTTACGGTTGTTTCAACACTTATTTTTAGTTCCCTAGGAGATCATAACCTCAGTGAGATGGAAACTATGGACCTTACATCTCTCTCCCCACTGTGGCATTGTATTATATACTTTATAAATATTATATAATTGAGGGTTTTTGTTGTTGCTGTTCAGTCACTAAGTTGTGTCTGACTCTTTGTGACCCCATGGACTGCATCACTCCAGGCTTCCCTGCATTGAGGTTCAGTAAACTAATTTTAAAGTTAAATGTTTTAATTCACCCTGATTAAACATCAAAATAATTTTTTTTTTCTCCAAGGGAAAGATCTGCTTTCTCATTCTACCCACTTCACTCCAGAAAGCAGCAGGATACTTTTTCCACTTGTCTCCAGAGGTCACTCATCACCTTTTTTTTTAAAAGAGGTGATTAAAATAGGACATTGCTTCATGCAGGCTTCTCTTTAGACCATCACTGAGGATAATTTTTTTTTTCATGAGACAATTCAAGAAAAATAAAAACATTGATGGGCCTTTCTTTAAGTAAATATAGTTTTGATTCCCTTGGGGAAAAAAAGGATATTTTACAACATCTATGACAATTTATGAAGAAAATAAATATCTGGGTCTTAGTGGCTAGTCGGATACTACCTTGGCATATTTGTGAAATGGCAACAGGGTGGCAGATTTTTCATCTTTCAACTTAAAATTTTACTTTGGACAAGAATGAGAAGTTGGATTATGTTCAGGGGCTACATATCACTATTAGGACCTGTTCTTTATTTTCTGGAAGGACCGTCCTTTTTACTTATCAGTTTCATCAGTGCTTGAAGTGCATCATGAAAAAGTAGATGTCGTCATAACTGTTTCTATCAGCATACGAAATGATCATTCTTTAACCTCATCACTGAAAGCCCAGCCTGTTAAAACCAACTCAAAGATTTAATTTCAGTAAGATAACTTTCATGTTTGTGCTATGTATTTTGAAAAGTTAGAAATAGCATTGAAAGGACCTAACACTGGTATCTGTTTGATGGAATTATCTTATTAAAAATCAAAACTTACTGATTCTTAAATTTCTTTTTAAAAATATAAACTTAAAATTTTCTTTAGCTGGATGCATTGTAACAGTTAGGGCTGCAGGATTCTCTGAATCTACTGTCACAATGGTCTCCTAGACTGTACTGATCAGATAAAATCTTTGCTGTACTGTACAATTATTAGCCAAAATCAATATATCAGGAAAATAAAAACAAAGCAACCAAAAGTGAGAGTATGGCTACTGTAGACTCTGCAGAGAAAAAGAGGCTAACATATGCACCGCAACTGCTGAGCCCACACTCTAGAGAGAGCCGCACCTACTAAGCCCCTGTGACACAACTGCCAAAGCCATGCTCCAAACAAGAGAAGCTGGAGCACCACAGCTGGAGTGTAGCCCCCACTCACCGCAATTAGAGAAAGCCCGCAAACAGCACCAAAGACCCAATACAACTAAATTCTAAAACTTAGTAAAAAAAAAAAAACAAAAACAAACTTAATTGGCAGTAAAACCTGACCCAAGCTGATATAAGGCTGTTTATGATTTTTTATTTATTTGGTTCAGTTCAGTTCAGTCGCTCAGTCGTGTCCGACTCTCCGCAACCCCATGAACAACAGCACGCCAGGCCTCCCTGTCCATCACCAACTCCCGGAGTTCACTCAAACTCATGTCCACGGAGTCGGTGATGCCATCCAGCCATCTCATTCTCCGTCGTCCCCTTCTCCTCCCGCCCCCAACCTTTCCCAGCATCAGAGTCTTTTCCAGGGAGTCAACTCGTCGCATGAGGTGGCCAAAGTATTGCAGTTTCAGCCTTAGCATCAGTCCCTCCAATGAACATCCAGGATTGATCTCCTTCAGAATGGACTGGTTGGATCTCCTTGCAGTATAAGGGACTCTCAAGAGTCTTCTCCAACACCACAGTTCAAAAGCATCGATTCTTCGGTGATCAGCCTTCTTCACAGTCCAACTCTCACATCCATACATGACCACGGGAAAAACCATTGCCTTGACTAGACGGACCTTGGTTGGTAGGAATGTGATATTAATGTTTGATTATGTATCCCATTGGAAATATTATGTAATCAATAATATATTGCTATAGTACCATCCCATAATTAAAAAAAAAAACTGGATTCTGAAACATGTGCAACCAAGGCTTCCAGAGAAGGGATTATAGACCTATATTTCCTTTTTAAAGGTGATTTTACTATTAAACATTTAGGAAAAAGCACATACTCACATACACATGTACCCATACCAATTAGGCTATTACTTCTTGGAGAGTATAAAACCTTGAAGCACTTTCCATATAATTCTTAGCTGAAAAGTGGTTATTACTAGTTCCAGTTTACAAATAAGGAAACTAAAACCATTTAAAAGGCTTAACTATTTTGTCCAACCACTAACACAGAATATCAAACAGTATTGTCATTTGTAAGACTTTTTTAAATTTCAGGTTCTGTCTGTAGATTTCAGATTCGTATAGGGTTGCTTTATTCCTCCTTTTAACAAGTGTTTACGTGCACAGTGCATTACTGTTAATGGCAGGTACCATAGGAGTTGTAGGAGTTCTCATATATTTTGGAGATTAACCTTTTATCACATATATGGTTTTCAAATATTTTCTTCCATTCCATAGATTACCTTTTCACCCTGATTATCTTCTTTGCTTTGCAGAAGTTTTTTACTTTGATATAGTTGCACTTGTTTATTTTTGTTCTTGTTGCCTGTGCTTTAGGTGTCATATTCATGGAATCACTGAATTCATGGAATTCATTGACATTACCAAGACCAATGTCATGAAGCTTGCATTTTGCAATCGTCTGTGTTATTCTGAAAGAAATAATAAAACTGTCTTTCTGATTAGGAAAAATTTGTTATACCTTCCAGTAAATAGTAAGACAGTTTTCAAACTTTTCAGATGCCTTATGTCAGAAGAATGCTATTCTCTTTGCCAACTTTTCACCATGCTTCCCTGTAAAGTGGTCACTTAATTTTGATGGTTTCATTTCTTCATTAGAGAAAAACATGTTAACAAAAGGAGCATACAGTAACTGTTCATTTGTGGGCAAAGATATAAAAGCCAACTTGAAATATTCAACTGAATATTGATACTTCTCTATAATTAATGAAATAAAGACTAAATAAGTATATTCTTATAGACAAATTGCTGTGAATGCCACATTGTAGATCCAGACTTAAGTTGTGTTGGATAACTTGAGTACTGACTACTCAGATACCGTGAGTGCCATTCCTTTGATGATTTTCCAGAATGAAGGTCCACTCTTGGTAAAGTTCTAACTAAAACAAAACGTAGTGATCCCTGGAGTTACATAATAGTTTATGTTCTTGGCAAATTTGGTGTTTTATTGAAACCATGCAAAAAATTGTGTGTTTACATGTACAAGAGAGTTAGAATCTAAGCTTAAAAACAAGCTTTTTTCACTCAGTGAATACTTAGCAGGACATTCAAAAGTTGACAGTGTGTGGGACTACCCAACATTGTATCCAACCATATACATTGTAGGATGTCCTGCATCTCTGACACCTGATCACTAAATGACACCCTCACAGATTTTCAGAGGACCCTCTGGGTACAGTAAGACTTCAGCTGAAAACTACTCATGTCAAATGTCAGCCTCGAAGCTTGGCAAATCGTGTTCTCATAGGGGCAACAGAAGACAGTGACATTTCTATTGTTGGTTATTAGGATTCTAGATACGGTATTCTTTTACAAGATGCTTTATATTAAAAGTTCATACATGGTAAGAAATTCACATATGAACTACCTTTGTTCTTAAGCTTCAAAACATTTATAGATATACAGTGATAAAAGGATGGTCATTGCTAGGTGGCAGAACTTCCCTTACCAATGAAAGTTGCTTGCTGTCTAGTATCTAAAGAGATTAGTCTGTTTAAAAACTGTGATAATGCACCTGGGACAGGTGCCTTGAAAAAAAAGTTTCCTTCTCCTTAAGACCCATGACAACCATTTTCTATTGCCACTAGGTCCATAACAAAGATCAAATCTCAACATGATTCACAGGAACAGGTACACACTGTGATCCAGGGGGACCTAGCTTGCACATCAAAATAATTGCAATGGGTGGGTTGCCATTCCCTCATACCTCAAAAATAAATCAGAATTTAGAGATTTAATGTAAAAATGAAGCCATAATGATACTAAAAGGGATTTTAAAAATATAGTTACATAATAAGGGTAGGCCTTACTAAACATATAAGCAATGAGAGAGTCTGTAAAAGTGAAAACTTTAATTTGAAAAAAAAAATGTAAAAAGACAAACTGGGGAAACTTTTACCCATGCTTATTAGAGTTTCACATAATATATGAAGAGTGCTCATAAACCAATAGGCTTCCCTGATAGCTCACTTGCTAAAGAATCTGCCTGCAATGCAGGAGATCTGGGTTTGACCCCTGAGTTGGTAAGATCCCCTGGAGAAGGGAAAGGCTATCCGCTCCAATATACAGTATTGTATATATTGTATATATATATACAATATATTGTTTACAGGATTGTATATCCACTGTACAGTCCATGGGGTTGCAAAGAGTTGGACATGACTGAGTGACTTTCACTCATAAACCAGTAAGAAAAAGAGAAACCCCTCAACAGAAAAACAGACAATGGATAATAACATAATACACCAAAGAAGCAATGCCATGGCTGAGAAGCTTATGAAAAAAGATTTACACTAATTAGTCATAAAAATGCAAACATGGACAAATACCGTATGTGTCCACTATATGAAGCGCCTAGTGTGATCAACAGTAAAGAATCCTCCTGCAGTGTGGGAGACCTGGGTTTGATCCCCAGGTTGGGAAGATCCCCTGGAGGGAGGGCATGGCAACCCACTCCAGTATTCTTGCCTGGAGATTGCCCTGGACAGAGGAGCCTGGCAGGCTATAGTCCATGAGGTCACAAGGAGTCGGACACAACTGAGCAACTCGGCACAGCACAATACAGCACAGCATGATGAAATTCAGAGAGAGGAAACAGAATGGTGGTTGACAGGGAGTGGGGGGAGGGAGGGATGGGGCGTTAGTGTTGAATGGGTACAGAGTTTCCGTTAGGATGATTGACGCATTCAGGAGATGGCTAGTGACCCAACAGTGTGAATGTACTTAATGACACAACACACTTGAAAATGGTTCAAATGGTAAATTTTATGTTAAGTAGATTTTATCGCAGTTGGAAAACAAAAACGCAAATTTACAGTGAGGGTTTTTTTTAACCTATAAATTTTTCATGTTTTAGGATTTTTAAAAATAATCCTAAAAATAATAATCATACCTAGTGTTATCAAGGTACAGAGAAAACATGTGGTAATGCAATTTGGTAAAACAATAAAAATCAAAAGTACTTGTCCTTCCACCTAGAAATCCCACTACTAGGAATCCAGCCTCAAGGAAATAAAGATGAGCATAAAAATTTAGCTATTAGTTTGTTCATAGCGGGAATTATCGTGGAACAATGAAGCTACTCCAGATAGCCAATAATAGAGTTACATCAAATTAATTGTTCATCTGTCTCATAATTGTGCATCCATCAGAAAAAAAAAAAGATGTAGAATTGTATTAACTGATATATGTGGTAAACTTCTGTTATTATGCCTTCCCAGAACCCATTCATCCCTTTTTCAGACAACAGAACCCCAGTTTTCTTAGAAGGGAGCCTACTTCTCCTCTTGTTTCATGAAGTGGGTTGAGCACTAGCCAGCTTCACATAGCCTGAGGCTGAGGCCTGGTTGAATCAGCATATTCTGTCTTCCAGCCTCAATGATGAGTTTAGAGCCGGGCTCCTGACCTATGTTGGACCAGTATGTTTCAGTCCCAGGAATTTGTCCAAAATGTTGGATAAGAGAAGCTCTTTTTTTTTTCCCTGCTGGAGTTGATGAAAAGGATAGCTTAGAGTCGTTGGGAAGAATTAAGTTTTTACCTGAATTAAGCCTACAGAAAAATAAGTAGTCGAGAGTTGGCAAGGCTATAGCTCCCCTGACGTCATTTGACCCTAGATCCTAGCCGTCTGACAGACTGCACCTGAACTTTTCACCCTTTGACTTAAGCCAGTTTGATTTTGGTTGTTGTTTTTTTTAACCTGACAACATCAATAAAAAGTCAGGAAGTTAGAAAAGTGTGTTGGAAATAGTATGTATATTTCCTCACTTTCACAAAACATTTTCAGAGTCTTTAGGGACACATTCTATAATGATAGAGGCAATTATCTGTGGATCAGGGGATTGTCCATGCTTTTTATTCTTGTTTAATGTCTGAAGACAAGCTTTTCTCTTTCTATAAAATTAGAAGGCTTTCCATGCGTGTCATCTTTGACTCCATCATGCTAGCATTATAATTTAGATTTAAAATATATACAGGGGCCTATTTTTAGCCAAATGTCTATCATCTGAGTCTCTACTGTTACAAGGTTGAATATGGGGGACACACTCATTGCTTCCGGGATGTCACTGTCCCTCCTCAGTGGATGGAGGTGGGAAACATACATATGAACACAGCATCTGCACACACCTACGTATGTGTTATGTCTTTACACTAGAATTTGCCAGTCCTAGAAGGAAATGGCAACCCACTCCAGTGTTCTTGCCTGGAGAATCCCAGGGAAGGGGGAGCCTGGTGGGCTTCCGTCTATGGGGTCACACAGAGTCGGACACGACTGAAGTGACTTAGCAGCAGCAGCAGTCCATCACCACAGTGTTTAGTCCAGCCTTCCAGCTCTCCAGATATGTACCTCCCTTCTCCTATGGTAGAAACCTGGTTCTTTTTATTTGCAGTCTATTTACTTACCTGTTCAAGTTCTGTTGTTACTGTTTAATCACTAAGTTGTGTCCAACTCTTTTGCGACCCCATGGGCTGTAGCCCACCAGCTCCTCTGTCCACAGGATTTCCCAGGCAAGAATACTGGAGTGAGGTTGCCATTTCCTTCTCCAAAAGCCCCACATATGGAGCCAAAGCTCCCAGCTCTGTGGGCCCGCTCCTCTGCTTGGGGCCAGCCAGGCTCTCCCCGGTCCTGATCGTGGCATTGCTGCCTCACTCCAGCTGCACCGGCTGAGTCCTCTAGTGAAATGTTCCTAGGCACAGGAAGTTGATATGCTCATGCTAACGTGTTTGGAAACCATTCATTTATTCAACAAGTAATTGTTGAGTACTTACTCTATGCCAGGCTTTTTTTTTTTTCCTTTTTCAGCAGGTGGGGATAGTAAGAAGCGGGGGAAAAAATTCTGGATCTAGTTTGGAAGTAGAACCAGTAGAGTTTGATAGTAGGCTGGAAGTGGGTGAGAGACAAGGACTCAAGGATAATTCCGAAGTTTTTTCTCTGAACAGCTAGCAAAATGAAGTTGTCATTAATGGAAATGAAGAGAGCGGCAAAAGATGCAAGTCCAGGAGATCAGCATGTCAGGAGCTCAGTTTTGGATGTTTTAAGCTGGGAGGTTCTTTGTAGTCATCCTTCTAGAGGTGTTAGGTTGTAGAAGGGTCTGTAGTCTAAGAGAGAGATATCTGCTCCATCTGCATTCAGATGGTAATTCAAGTTATGAGAAACGATGAGACCACCCAGGGAGTGAGCAGAGATAGAGCAGAGACAAGGTTCAGAAACTAAAACCGGGATGGATTTCCAGCATTAGAGGTTGGATGAGCAGGGCCCAACAAACCCAACTGAGAAGGAGTGGCTAGAAATCAGAGTCACACCAGGTAGGTGTGTTATACTGGAACGCAGATTCAGAGATCAGGAACTGATTCCCTGTAACACATGCTGCTGATCATTCAAATAAAACCAGGGCTGAAAAATGACTATTTGATTTTGGGGTGTGGATGTCAGTGGTAACTTTGAGAAGGGGAGTTTCAGTGGAGTGGTAGGGGCAAAATCCTGATGGAGCAGATTCAAAAGAGAATAGTAGAGATAAAATTGGAGAGAGTAGGAATTGTTTCAATAATTTTTTTTTTCTATTGTAAATGGATGGAAAGAAATTAGGCAATAGCTGCAAGGAGCATGTGAATTTAAGTCTTTCCCGCTCCACACCTGCCCCCCCACCACCAAAATGCAAGAAAGAATAGCATATATATGCATATGCCCATGGAAATGATCCTGTAGAGGGGAAAAACTGATGTTAGAAAAGAGGGAAGAGATAGTTTGAGGAAGGAAGCTGGAAGTGTTTAATTTGGGGTTGGGAGAGATACGGGGCAGCTAATGAACTGAATATTCAGGGAGCTTATTGGAGTTTTGTGAGACCCAGGGTTAAGGGTTAGAAAAATGAAGTAAAGACTGAGGAGATCTGATTGATCGAGAGAGGATGGGGATTGGGAGGGGAGGAGTTAATGGGAAGAAGATCTCAAAGTTGAGGAGCAGGCCGAGGGAAGTCAGTGAGAGGGAATGAAGTGAGCAGCTGTGATAAGAGACCAGGATATTGGTACTGAAGGTTCCAAAGATGAAGCAACTTCCAGAGAAGACAAGGTTCCAAGTGTCCCTGTTAAGTCTGAGTGCAATTAAGTTGCTCCATATGAATACTGAACATTGAACCAAAAGCCATGTGCTAGCATGATGGGTGTGTAGGAGTGACCAGGGAGGCTGACAGGTGACTGAGGCAGGGACAGGTGGTAGGGCTGGATGGTGAGCGTGGGAGGCAACAGGGCCCTCTTATGTTACAGACCATCCTCTAGGGTCGTGAGTTTCCTGTTTCTGTAAGTTTCAAGAAAATACTGGTTACTCTTGAGGGTTTTAAAAAAGAACTTTTGAATTTAGGTTCATTTGTAGGAGATTACCCCATGGGGAAAGGAGCTGGCAGGCTGCAGTCCACGGCGGTCACAAAAGAGTTGGACATGACTTAGCAACTAAACAACAACAAGAGAATTTTAAACCCTAGAAGTATGATACTATGATAATTGAGTTATACCTCTAGAAAATTTGTTTTCTATATACATTAGAATTCTATTTTTTTCCTATAAAAATTATTTTCTCAAGAGAGTGACGTTTACCCTGCTTAGGATCGCCTGCACATCTGGTACTTATTTGCAGGCATATAAATAATTAATAGATTCAATGGCATATTGCAAATTTCACATTGATGTGTAAAATATATTTAGCACCATTAAACATCAATAGTGACTTGCTTTGTAGTTCAGTTCAGTTGCTCAGTCGTGTCCGACTCTTTGTGACCTCATGAATCACAGCACGCCAGGCCTCCCTGTCCATCACCAACTCCCGGACTTCATTCAGACTCATGTCCATCGAGTCGGTGATGCCATCCAGCCATCTCATTCTCTGTCGTCCCCTTCTCCTCCCGCCCCCAATCCCTCCCAGCATCAGAGTCTTTTCCAGTGAGTCAACTCGTCGCATGAGGTGGCCAAAGTATTGGAGTTTCAGTTTTAGCATCAGTCCTTCCAGTGAACACCCAGGATTGATCTCCTTTAGAATGGACTGGTTGGATCTCCTTGCAGTCCAAGGGACTCTCAAGAGTCTTCTCCAACACCACAGTTCAAAAGCATCAATTCTTCGGCGCTCAGCTTTCTTCACAGTCCAACTCTCACATCCATACATGACTACTGGAAAAACCATAGCCTTGACTAGATGGACCTTTGTTGGCAAAGTAATGTCTCTGCTTTTTAATATACTATCTAGGTTGGTCATAACTTTCCTTAGGTCTTATCAAATAATAAACATCCTCTGACTGCGATCAGTTTTTCTCCAAGTGGGTAATTCATAATAGTAGGAAATTAAAAAAAAAAAACTCCAGCCTGGTCTTGATCACCCCCTGAAATTGTCAGTGAGAAATAGATCAATCACTTAGTACCAGCTGAATTTAATTAGCTTATTCAGTGTAAGTAAAAGAAGCAATAATTTAAGTCAACTGCAAAAAAAAAGGATGTCAAATAGAAATAGTTTTTGGACTATCCAGTGCTTGCGATTTACATCTACCTCCCCTAGAGAAATAACAATACCCAGACACACTTGCAATACATATATGAAGCTTTAAGAGCATACAGCTTATTTCTTTTATTCAGTACACACTATTTCCTTCCCTTTAGTCATTGTTCCCCCCCGACCTCCCCATGGAATTTCATAAATATAATCACAAAGCCTTATAGAAATTTGCTAAAAAATTTTTATTAACTGAGAATATCACATTGTTTCACAGTAAAATGATCTTATCCTCCAAATGATTACAAAGCTTTTTTTTCATTAAAAAGATTTTGGTTATCTATCTATATTAAATTGAACATTATAAAAAAAATCAATTATAAATTGTACTCTTTAAAAAGAAACATAAAAGTTTTTAAAAGGCAAGTACTAAAATACTGCACACTGATCAAACCCAGCATAATCATTTCACATAAGTGACCTATGTTTAAACAACTACTGTGCCAAAAATGGCATCCTGTGTAGACAGAGCAGAGTCACTCTGCAGCATGCACTCGGAATAATCTGGTTTTGATGTCTAAGGTCAAACATATTTTCCTAACTTTGAAAATATGCAAAATAACTTAAAAATTAGTTTTCAGTTAAACATTAAAACAAGTTGACAAAAAAAGTGTCTATTAGGAGATACTTAAAATATCCAAGCTCTCTCTCAGTAATACTGCAGGGTTCAGTCTGTAATAGCTGTAACTTTCAAGCTAAAATAAACTTGTAGGAGAACAGAATGACAAGATGCAAATTTATCAAGCATTGGGCAATGCCTTAATAATGTTATGGTTCTCAAACCACAATATTATAACAATTACATGAGAAGTTATTACTAAGGGGATATTTCATCTCACTCCACTGTAACCTTTTTTTTGAGTATAGTTGATTTACAATGTTGTGTTGGTTTCTGCTCTACAGCACAGTGAATCACTTATACATATACATAAATACATTCTTTTTTAGACTTTTCCCATATAGGTCATTACAGTATTAAGTAGAGTTCCCTGTGCTATACAGTAGGTCCTTATTAGTTACCTGTGTTATATATAGTATAGTAGGTATATGTCAGTCCCAATCTCCTCCCTCTGTAACTTCTGATTAACAGGCCCCCATTCTCTTACATACAAATCATGTTAACAGTAGAATGGAATTACCATTAGTTAACAGTGAATCCAGTATATTCTAGTAGATTCTAAATGTTTGGTTTTCCTAATTAGAAAAACAATAGTATTTTTCTAACTTATATTTTTAATATCTTCACAAAAATAGAGTTAAGGCAGCATCTATAAAGACAGCAAGGTTAAACACAAATCTGTGGTCCCCACTTCATCTGAATCCTACTCACAGGTACGTTAGGGACTCAGAGACCTGCACGGAATCTGGGGTAGTTTTAGGTACGTGTCACACAGTCAGCCACGACCATGATGCTCAGAGCCAATCATAGGTCTGAGATTTGCTGACTCTGACCCAGACACAGTTGTTTCTAATCTAATCTAATTTCTTTATGCTAAATCTGAAAGATGGACAATGATACTTTATGTCAGGTTTGGTTTTGCTTTTTTTAAGTAACTCATTGTCCAGGTTTTAAGATTGATGGCTCCCAAAATTTTAATCTTAGCCCAAAAAATAGCTTAAATTATCTCCTTAAGCCCAACAGAAAGCTATTTTTTGTGTATGTGTGTCTGTATATAATACAGACACACATACACACGTATATATATATATATATATATATAACTATATATTTAATAAAATATGACTTTTTTTTTCATGTAAGAGTTACAGAATACTTTGAATAGCTAACTTCATGCTAGCAACATTGACCAGGGACTTTTTCTTTAGTCATTACTTCTGGGGACTGTGTTCATCATTAAGTTTTCATTTGGTGATCATTTTTTTGAGTTTTATACCCTAACGCCTTCTGTAATAACAAAAATTACATATCTTTTAGTAGATTTGAACTCAATAATTCCTTTATAGGAGGGGTTTTCCCTCAGATATATATATAAAATGTAACATGCATAATACTGCCAGACATATATATTTCCTATTGAATTATATATATTTAAAAAGAAAAAAATAATTTTGCAAAGAACATGAAATTTAGCACCAATCCTTATCTAATCTTTCTCTGGTAGGAAAAAAAAAGGCACCAAATACAGTCAGTTCATAGGCTGGGGTGAAAATACAGCAATCTGGATAACAAACCCTGGGTCCCTGAAATAATATTCCAGTATAGGCTAAATTACGACAGATATGTTGACCTATCACTGTCTTGCACTGTAGAACCTACTACAGAAGATTACATTTGGTGAAGATAACAGTAGAAAAAGTTTGTGTTTACACACATATTTAACAGATTCACTCTTAATAACCAACGGACACTGAAAATATTACCTGATATTGATTTCTAAATGTTTTGTATAGATAGTGATATCACATGCATGCTTAGTGACACTGAACTCCAAAATACTCTTCTTACAGGCCACCATACTGAAAGGCTAGAAACCTCTTTCATTAGATTGGGAACTTGTGGATTAACCCCTCCACTACCGCCACACTCAGTGGTAGCATTTTCAAAAACTCCAGTAAGACGAAAACTCATTGCCACAGTCCCTGATCCACTTGGAAAGGAGTGCTTCTTACAGGAGTTTAACATGGAAGCTGTAAGGCTAAGGCACAAGCATACAATCTATTGTCAGTGATCATCCATCTTCCTGCCCAAGAAAACATGAAAACAAGACCTCATTGTCAAGCTGCCGGTGCAATTAGTACAAGCCACTCATGATGCGTTTTAGCAACTGTTCATTATTGTATATAGGTTATAAGTTTCGTCTCTTTTTTTTTCCTTTTTCAGATTATCCACAGGCCATATTAGCTGATATTCTATTTTTTTTTCCTTTTAAATACTATTTATCAGAACAAAACACATTTTGTTTTACTGGTATTTTGACCCGCTTTAACAGCCTACACTCCCTTGCCTTTTAGTCTCCAGAATCACCATTCACTCACTGATCATGCAGGAATTGATTATGCTGGGTTTTTAGGTAGACCCCGAAAGCTGAGGTAGGTGGGCTGCCATGACCAAGCTGAGTGTCATGATCAAACACTTGAAAAGGTTTCATTTCATTCTCATGGTCTTTCCAGCATACTAATAAAAAACAGAAACCTTGTTTCATAAATGAGGTAGCCTCCTATTTTATATCTGTCAAAAAAAATATAGTACCATGGGAAATTTCCTTGAATGTATAGAGGCCAAGGTAATTAATGTTTACTTTTTAAAATCATTAATGTTTAAAGCTAAAGCAGGCTGCTGCTGCTGCTGCTAAGTCATTTCAGTCGTGTCCGACTCTGTGCGACCCCATAGACGGAAGCCCACCAGGCTCCCCCGTCCCTGGGATTCTCCAGGCAAGAACACTGGAGTGGGCTGCCATTTCCTTCTCCAATGTGTGAAAGTGAAAAGTGAAAGTGAAGTCGCTCAGTCGTGTCCGACCCTTAGCGACCCCACGGACTGCAGCCTACCAGGCTCCTCCATCCATGGGATTTTCCAGGCAAATATCAAGGTTTGAGTGATTCAAAGATGTGGCAATGAATTGTTTCATAGGTCCTAAGCAGTCATCTGATAAAAATCCCTATTTATGGTAGCTTGGTAATAATGAGTCTGTGTTGTGTGCAGGCTTCACATTCAGCTATGGGGATTTGGCCCTTTATTCTTGAAAACGGTAACCTATCACTTGCAGTGTATTTTTAAAACAAAGCATGAGTCTCTGTCAACAAGTAAAGTGATAAAACATGGCTGTGGCTGTCATACGCTCAGTGAGCCTGGAAGCCATGTGTTGTCTACGTTATTATTTGCTCCCTCTTTGCAGCAACAATGAAGTTTTCAGTTTGAAAACTCATGAATAGTTTTAAATATGTATTTAAATTATTCACATATTTTTAAATTTTGGAGCTAATTTGCTCATACTTTCCACCCGTATCTCTAGACGCTGAGAACTTCTTTTAATACCATTCACCATAAATTGTAGCCCAGGCCTAAAGCAGGTTCATGAGAGCCTGCATCCCAGAGGCCTGCTGGATTCCCAGGCATCCTCCAGGGTATGTTCTCAGGACTACAAGTTAGCAAAACTCTAATGGAATATGAAAATCAAAGTAAAAAAAGTATGCTCTAAAAATATGTTAAGAACTTGACACACTTTCCTCTCAAAGCATTTACCTTAAATATTTAAAGTTTTATATGTTACACAAAAGTTGACAATTATATGAAACTTATTACCCCCCATTATAATTTTTTTTTCCAGTGTACCATTAGAACTCTAAGTTGAAAGCTGAAAGCAAGCCATTCTCTAGGTTACACAAAATTGGATGGGGTTCCGTCCTCTGAAATCACTGGGACCAGTAAGTACTGCAACTAAGCAACCACTGGAACTAAGCAAGGATATTCATTGACTCTTCAGCAGGTTTTTGAAGGATGTAGGGAAGAAAGGGGAAAAGAATGATAAAGGTAATATAAAAAGAGGTATGAAAGGGTATGAAAGTTTGTCACAGGAAGTCTTCAGTGCCACCCATGCTATAGGGTGCCTACCTCTGATCTCATAGCACATTTTCTATTCAGTCTTATTTATCATCAGGTAATCTGAACATGGGACAACTTACAAGTAACAGTGGCATGTATTTAAATGTTAAGTGCAGTTAAAGGAGTATAATTACCAGAAGTAAACATACGTTTACTTTACAACCAAGCATACATTTACTTTAAAAGTGTGGGAAGTTGAAGCTAATGGCATTAATTTTTTTCCCCCCATACTTAGGCAGAGTCCATGGGATCATCTGCGAACATGTATAAACCGATAATGTATGATCATGAAATGCAAATGGAGTCTTATTTCTATTTATGAATAGAATTTGAAGCTCAGTGCAAGCACTGTGCAGTTTTCAGGAGAAATTATAGGTCTTGTGGTAGGGCTATAGACTAAGCATTGCAACTGTGATCAAAGAGATAAATTCTGAAAATAGTATCAGCAATCTGGGTGACTTATTATTACTGAAATGGATGCATCCCAGCAACAGCCGCTGCAGTAAACCTTAACCAGAATGTTTCTGGAAGATCCTTGGGCATCCTGTTACAGGAACATCCCATCCAGACTGTGTGTGAAGAGGGATGACTGCTCCCCTTCTTTTATATTGTTGGCCTCAAATGCCAGAACCTTTTAAATTTGAGAATTTGCTGAGTTCTTTAAAGATTTTATCTGTTCTTTTAAAAAAGTGTCTTGGATTAAACAACAACAATAAAATGTATGTCCATCAGGTCACTTTACTGCAATTAAGTCAGTCTTTAGAAATTAGGCCTTAGTTTGAAAGATTAAAGTAACATTCCTTGGTCTAAAACAAATCTTTGTGAATACTGGTATTTTTTCTTAGGTTGTAAATTTTAGACTTTTCGAGCTTTTTGTACCAAACAACATATTCCTAAATATGCATTTTATGTAGTTTAGCATCTTATCTTCTATACTTTTAACTTTATATTATTACAGCACAGCACTCCCCGTAAGAGTCTATTTTAGTGGAGCCTTCTCAGTGTTATAGATCCTGTTTGATTCATTCCATTAGACTGAAAACTACATATGTGTAAGATTATACACAAACACAATAGTCTGAGATCTAAGTTATATTATACTTGTCATGTTGCTCTTTTATTATGGAAAATAAACAAGATCAATTACTTTTTTCCCCTAATATCAGCCAAATAATGAAAGGAAAAACATTCTGAAGGTCTTTACAGAATAAGTTTTTCAGATCTATTCTTTCTGTAAAATCACGGGGTAGTCAGGAGTTTGTGCTGAAACTGTAGAAAAAAATAAGTATTTTATAGCGGCAGCTTTGATGATTGTTCATAGCTGTCTGTATAAGAAATGCAGAAGACTGGAAGCAGTAAGCTGCAGCTGTGTGTATCGTGTAGCAAGTTGCTGAATGTAAAGATCAAAACTGCTTAAAGCTCTATTATAAATAAGTTCCATATTTAGTGTTCATACTGAACCTTCAAGGTTGCAGCTTGAGAAAGCTGATATTGAAAAAGTTACTGGGTTTTCTAGTTGTTTACTTATCAGCCTCACTTTGCTCTTCCTCCTGAGTGCCCTCCTCCCCCAACAACAACTACAAATCCATATGTTTTACCGGCATCTCCATCCTCAGCTTGAGACAGGAATGGAAGGACTTTTGCCCTTCACAAACGATCCAAGCTGAAAAGAAAAGTAGGGAGATTGCATTTCTCTCAGCACAAAGAATTTAAGAACAGGTGGATCCTGAAGGGGCTTTATAAAAAAGATTGCATCTTCCCAGGTGAACAAGCCACATTTGAGGAGGAGCTAATATACATATATGTATTGGGGATTTAAATATGAGTTTGCACATTATTAACTTTTAAAGACTTAAATAAGAAACAAACGTACTAAAATATAATTTCAGGATGAGGGACCCGTTCCTGTTTTTTTCTTTTAGTGGAGTATAGGTCATGTCATGACTTTGGTTTTAACTTTAAATCTTTAAAACTTTAATTGCTTTCTTATATTTATATATAAATAGAAAAAATACAGGCAGTGTTAAAGGGGAACACACTAGGATAAATATATATGAATGCAAATTTTTCCCAGAAAGTTTTACCAACTTGAGCAATTCTTTCTATCAGAAATAGATATTTTCTTCACAAAGACTTTTTTTTCTCCATTTATGCCTAAAAGTGCAACTTGATAATATGCTTGTTTAAATATCAAGTCCTAGTGCAACAAATTCAGAAGTCAGGAAAATTCTAAGCTAAAATTGCTAGAATATCTTTCTGTCATTCTATTTTACTGTTACAACTTAAACAGTTCAGAAATCTGGGGTGTTTCTGGCAACTTGAGTAAAACAAACTGCAAATCCAAAGGGAGAAAATGTAAATGGAAGAAATGTCTGATTTCTGAACCGTTTTGCCCTTATGAACAGTATCCTGTTCATCTCACATATTGATTCTGAATACCTTGTCAGCACCTGCTCCAAGAAGGTCCCTTGACCCTGGAGCAAGTCAGAATAACTTACTTTCATAGCTTATTTAACAGTAGGCAAACAATTTGTACATTGGCTTGAAATCTAAGTCGATCTGATATTATCTAGAATCCAAGCTTAAATTTTGTAAGAAGTTTCCAAATAGCAGAAGAAATTAAAACAGAGATACCAAAACTAAAAACACCAATGTGAGACAGCAAATAATATTTCCAGTCCTAATCAAACCACAACCCTTTCAGTATAGCTTGAGGTATTCTTAAGTATTTGTACAAGCTAAATAGCATTCACAGTTTCTGAAGTTGCGTTTTTACTGAGATAGCCTCATATTCTCATGATAGTTGACTTTCAGACAGGTTTTCTTGTACATGAAAACTGAGTCTGAGTCTCCGCCCTCAGACTCACAGAAATATCGGACAGCTAGCTGTTCAGTGGCAGCAAATGGTTCTTGTTGTAATGAGGGGTTCTACTTCCCAATTATTGTGCTACTTCTAGGATGTGATTAAAAAAATAAGAAATTTGCAATTCATATATAAAAGGAAAACTTGCTTCAGTTTCTGAAAGCAAGTGCAGTCTGGTGGAGGTATATAAGACATTAAATAACAGAGTCAGATTCCTTCTTAAAGATCGCAGATGAGCTCGACAGAGAGTTCTGGTTCGCCAGCATTTTCTCCATCTTTTCTCCTCCAGTGGTTTTAGTGACCTCTCTTTGCTTCTTACTGTGGACCCATGGGATAAAACAAAGGACAGCACCTCCAATAAGGGGCGGGATTCCAGCGAGGTAGAACGCCACATCATAGGAGCCCAGCTTGTCACGGAGTAACCCTGGGAAGGGAAAAAACTGTCACCAAGAGAGAACAAGTATGACTGTCAGGGCCTCAGACTGGTCCCCCTGGTGGCCCACTGCCAGCCTAGCACCTTCATCCCAGCAGACACCGCAGACAGCTGACATTGTTAAGGAAATGGGTCTGATAGGAGGAAAGAAAAGATGTCATTTCTTTAATCTTGTTGCAAATCTATGACAGGCTTCTGAGTTTTCCTGCCAAGATATTACATTGACAGAACACTTGCAGCCAACTTTTGGCTTTCTCAAAACCCTTCAGAGGCCATTTGGGTATTCTGACATATGGTGTTAAGGTCCTGTTTCGGCTGAAAATGGACTGTCCAGCAAGCTGAAACCTCTGTCATACACTCAGGCTTCAAAATGTTTACATTTTCAGACCTTTCTTGGTCCTGTTTATAACATGAAACTACTTAAAATTATAATCCAAAATCGTGAAAAATTCTAAATCTAAGAAGATGAAAAAGTTACATTGTTAAATACATTTTGGAAAGATACTAAGGTTTGTCAGCACCTGAGGGGAAAATGTAGGAATAAAGGTGTGGTATTCTAATAGATCCCAGGGCTGTGCTTCTGAAAACTGTCAGAGTACTCCTTATTTCTATTTCTCTAACCAAATCCAGATTTTAAAAGTTATCTTAGTGTTTCAGACTTTTACTCTACAATCTAAGTGACCAGAAATGTTCCAGGAACACATTATAATGAGTCTCTGACTCTGATAAACGTACAGCTGAGGATTTGTTCAGGTAAATACCAACACATTGGGGAGGTGGGGGGGGGGGAGTGTACAGTCATTCCAAATAGAAACCTAAAACATACAGTATATCTAAATATATGCATTTCCTGTCTGAAGCAGAATATTCCATATATAACTGAACCTTGAATCCTTATGAACACAGATTATGTTTGGATGTAATACTGTAATCCCTAGAATCTCCTGGTGTTTTTCTGCCCACTTTGGGAATTTCCTGTTACCCACTTCATTCTTGATCTGTTATAGTCACTTCCAGTGGCAAATAGAAGCACTACTTCTACTAAAGTGTTTCCTCTAACTTGTTGTGGATTTGGAAACCCTAACAAAGCATGTAAGATGTAAAAACAGGTTGTTACCTGGGGGACAGGGGAAGGACTGGAGGGTCTCCTACAAGGAGACTGTGATTTTTAGAACTTATATTTCACTTGGTCTGCTCCGTAGTGGTTCTGCTTGCTTGATTCATGACTAGCTTCCCAACTGGCAAATTTGCTGATATGTGTGGTTCTGAATATGAGAATGAATTGAACTGAACTTTCACTGAGCCGTTCACATACAAAACAGATGATAGTACATACATTTAAATTTCATAATATTTATATCAAATCTTATAATTTACAGCAGTACCCAGTTAATACTGAACATGAGACAACTTTATACTATCATTCAGAAGATTTCTAAAGGTAAAATTCGCATAACATAAAATTAACCATTTTAGTGACATCTGGTATATTTACAATGTTGTACAACCATTACTCTCTCTAGTTCCAAAATATTTTCATCACACCAAAAGAAAAGTCCACACCCAATATGCATTACTCCCTAATCCCCCTTCCCTCCATCCCCTCGCATCTGTTCTGTCTCTATTTATTATGGCTATTTCACATAAACAGAATAATATGTGACCTTTTGTATTTAGCTTCTTTCACACTTAGCATAATGTTTGAGGTTCATCTACCTGGTAGTGTGTACCAGGATGATACTTCATTCCTTTCTTATGGCCGAAGAACTCCATTGTATGGATATAGCACATTTTGTTTACCCATTCATCTACTGACGGACATTTGGGTTCTCCTGTTAAGTGTTACTTTTCATTTAACTATTTCTCAGGGAGGACTGTGATCTCTTACACAATTCATACATATTTAGAAATCTTTCAGAATCTGCACCTCTTGATAGAAAGAAACCACATTTCCTATTCCTCCAAAACACTTACTAACATAGGAACTCTGAAGTCTTCAAGTCCGGAAGCTAACTGCTATACATTTCAGCAGGTGTTCAAAAAGAGGACTCATCGGCAAACTTTTCCAACATGCCATCTGCTGGTCTTGGTAGAAACGTTATAGATAAGGCATATACAACAGCAAGACACCAGAAACCAATAAATCATAATATATTTAACATGTGAGACTCACGACCTACAGTAGACAATCTTAAGACAACATTATTTACCTGCGATGGGTGGGCCCACAGTCATGGGTATAGACATGAATCCGAGCAGAAATCCAATTGCTTGGGAGACATCCGGGGCACCAACCAACTCAAAGGCAATGGGGGCCATAATGGAAATGAAGCATCCATCGAAGAGACCCATGATGAGGCAGACAGCAATGAGGGCCCCAAAGACGCTGCACAGGGGAATCATCATGGACATCAGACCAATGAAGAGAAAGGACAGGACCTAGGACAGACACCACAGTGTCAGCTCTGCTCTCGGAACAAGGGAACATCACAATTACTGAGCAACATGCTTAGGACTTTTAAGTGGTTACTGGTTAGTCACCTCCCCAGCCCACTTTGCCTTGATTTTATATATATAATCAACTCCCACAATCATCTTCCCTGAATTCCCCTCACCCTTTCTCAGTATTTCCATCAACGGACAAGAAAAAAGTAAGGGTTTTTATATACTTACTTTCCTTTCCCAGCTGTAAGCTCTTTGAGATCAGAATCTGTACAAAATTCATCTTTGGCCCTACATATATAATAAGGTTTAAAGATCTTATACCTGGTCAGTGCTCATTACATATTTGTTCTTTGAATATCAGCTCAAATTCACTCAACCAACATATGATTTAAAAATTTTACCTTTGAAATTATATGCACTTTACTGGTGTCAGTTCTCTGCATAATGAAAATACGCCAGCCAGATCTATCCTTCACCTCACAGAGCCTACAGTTTGTTAGAATAACTAATAGAATGAAACACTGGATTTTCCCTGCCATTGGGCAGCTACTGTGCTCTGTGAATAAAACCTGGTTCGTACCCTTGGGTTATGAAGAGAGGACTATGTAAATAAGGACACAGGATGCATTCTAGATGTTCTAGTTGTATACTCAAAGTATGGTAGGTACAAAAAAGGAAGGAGGGAACAATTCAATTTTTTAGGCAAATAACTAATTAAAATTGTATCATTCACTCATTAGGTGGAATAGATGTTTTAAAAAGAATCAGCTTTTTTTAAAAGTATGCATATAACAGAAACTATCGTTTATTTAATGCTCATGAAATACAGGCATTATTCTAAGGACTTTAGGTGGTGATTTTATGAGATGAGCCCTAATATTTTCCCCATTTAGCAGATGAAGCGAGTGATGCTGGGAGGTTTAGTAACCCCAGATGGAGCCAGCCTGGAACCCATGGTCTGCATGGGCAGTAACTAGCAGGGGGCAATAGAACAGTTCCTAGAGGGTTCCCTCTGATGACAGTGGGGCAGGGAAGGAAGGGAGAGGAAGAGAGAGCAGCGCTCTGGAACACCACCTTCATCTGCTCTGTTTTCCCAGGGCTCACTGGTGGACACCAAGCTTGGCAGGGCCTCGGGGCAGCCCCCAGCACCTCAGTGCAGAGCAGGATCACCTGAGGACAGGGATCCCCAACGGTGGTTTTCACAAGTTCCCCATGTGACTTTGACACACGTCATCCACTGACCCCACAATCAGAAACATTCTTGAAAAAGATTTTAAACTCCAAGTTGGAGACTTCTCTGGTGATCTAGTGGTTAAGGCTCTGTGCTCCCAATGCAGGGAGCACATGCCACTCAGCGAGGCCAGGAAAAAAACTAAGTTGGTCTCTTTTCTGACACCACTGTATTATATAACTGAGTAAATATGGCTTTATGGTAGAATTAGTTTAAGACTCAGAGTTGGCTATTTGAAAAAGAAGTCTGGCGCTTCACATTTTTTCCTAAAGACCATGATCTCCACATCTGATTGTTTATGCTCTACTTATGCTCTCCAGTCCAATTTCCATTAAAGTGGAAGCATAATTCCTTAGTGCTGCTTAGTGCTTTGGGCTTCCCTGGTGGCTCAGATGATAAAGAATCTGCCTGCAATTCAGGAGACCTGGGTTCGATCCCTGGGCTGGGAAGATCCCCTGGAGGAGGAAATGGCAACTCACTCTAGTATTCTTGCCTGGAGAATTCCATGGACAGAGGAGGCTGGCGGGCTACGTTCCATGGGCTTGCGAAGAGCCGGACACGACTGAGTGACTGACGGACACAGACAGGCTGACTTCTGGGTTTGCAGCCTCAAGGCTGGAAAGAACTAAGGCCCAGCAGGACAGGCCAGGTTCCGGAGCTCTGTGACCCTGACAGAAAGACTTCCCGGTGCTTCCCATCTACCATCTGGATTTAAGGAGTTATTTTTATTGAAAAACTAATTAAACCAATCCTAATATTATTTATTAGATACAGTTTTACCCTATCAACAAACACAAAGGAGATAAAATTCCAGCGAACCTGGAATGAAATGTTAGGACATCACGGGGCCAGCTTCAATGGGTTTAATGCCCAACCACACCACTGTACTTGTACTAGGTTAGCTTAGAATGCGCTTCCTGTTCTTTTCATATTTTGTTCAGTACAAATCTGCTGCAAGATAAGACAACCAGAGTGACTGCTGATTTGCTGAATAAACAAATGTTTTCTTGGACCCAATTCATTTAACACGAGACCCAGACACGTGCAGTGCTTATCCTGATTTTTCTATTCATTTTTCATCCCTTCAGATTTTTATTCTTAATTCAGTTTTCTAAGAAATAATTCATATAAGAGTTTCAAGTTTATTATTATATATTTTGAGCATATTATTACTTCTTAATACTTTACCTGACTACAAGCTCTCCTTTTCTCAACTGAAATTATATTAATTTATAGTCTCTTTTTCAACTATTTGACAGTATTTAAAACTGTTAAATTTTAACAGTAATTGTTAAATAAAAATTATCAGTTGTTATTTAAAGTAAAATTTCTTGGTTTTTAAGAATTGAATTGATAGAAATTTACACACTTATTCTTTAGTATCTCTCAGAAAATACCTGGCTGCTTCTGCCTTATTTGCAGCTCAACAGTAGTGAGAAATGATGCTATTTCTCAGCAGGTGTAACTACCCTAAACGTAGCTAAGTTCAGAGGTAGCAGGCCAAGCTGACAAGGACATACCTGTTCCCCACACTCAGGAACATTCTACCCACAACTAGCATAGACCAAGGTTTAGCGCACTGTGCGTGTAGAAAGTTTATCACTTCCCCAAATATCTACTGATCTGTAGATACAAGCCCCCAGTGTGAAAGGTAAGTAACTTAGTATTACAATCTTTTTGTCCACCCCAAACACAGTAGCTCTGGTTAGATTTAAAAAAGAGATTCAAAGGTTCTAACCCTTTTCTAGGCTCCGGCACTGCCATTTAATGAGACATTGACTGTTGAGATGTCTTTCTTGCTTCTGCTTCTTAAAACTGTACAGGAAATATCTTGTCATAATATTACAGTCTCTAGAAGAATAACCCCCTGCTTCAGTTAGTTTATGTACCTAAGAACAACAACAACAAAAGTTCTTGCTATTACAGTTTCCATTTCTGTCACAACATTTTTGGAGGAAATGTCAGTGGAAATTTTGCTCAGAAATCTAAGCATAATGATGGAAGAGGAAAAAATGAGCTCCACCTGAATAAGCAGAAGGCACTTTCAGAGGCAGATGCAAATTATATTAATTTATATTCTCTTGGCCACAGTTAGAAACAAGTGTTGCTCCTATGAATTTATTCAATATAAAGTTTGCTGACTCTCAGAGCCTCTGGCTAGGAACCCACTAGTTGGCAGCAGAGGTCTTCGGGTCCATCACACCAAAGGGAAGTGTTCAGGGCACAGCCAGGCATCCGGCTTCTTCTAAAGCACGCAGTCCTCTGGAAGTGCTTTACACAGAAGTCCGTTCAGCTTTCCTACTGCACATAAACACCACCGTCTCTGCCTGGAGGAGGAACCAGCCCCAGTGCCACAGCCCAGGTGAGAAGAGAGAATCACAGTCTGATTCCTTGTTCAGGCAGGGGAACTGCTAAATATCTGGATACCATTGTAGAAGTAGCTTATGTTTGGTGAAGCATATACCTTTTATCCCAAGGTATCTTTCAGAAAACATAAAATACTAAAAGGGAACAAAAAACAGCAGCAACAACAACAAAGCTGGGCAACACGGCTCAGTTCGCTCTGCTTCAGCCAGAAGTGACTTCCAGAGGAAGATGGATCTAAAAGTGATTCGTTTTTCTAAATAACAAAAAACAATTCTGCATCTCAAAAGTAACTCATGAATACATTCCTGACAAAATTCAAACTGTAGAAAAATGTATACAGTAATAAATGGAAGTCTTCTTCAACCCCCTCCCACCCTCAACCCACACTCTCCTGGTCAGGAATAACCACTCAATAATTTGATGGTCCTCCCAGACCTTTCCCGTACGCACTCATCGGGGTTTGCTTACATACATGGATATGATGTCCACACTTTGGTATGTCCATGGCACAGAGCACTCTGACACAATGGGAAAGTGATCTTAATCCAGAGCTTTCGATTCTTTCATTAGAGTTTCAACTTCCAAACCTTTGAAACACTCACACTGTTGAAACAGGTACACAGTAAAGACAGAAGTCTGCAATAATGTACTGGTGACTAGAAAGACAGGCCTGTGAAGTTAAGAAAAATGGCTGGGAAGATGCCAGGACACAGTCTTCCCTCTCTTAATGAAATACTCCAGGAACCTCTGCAGAGATTCTCTTTACCCATCATTATTCTATATAATACATTTCAATCACCTCTTCGCTCAGTATTCAGAATTGTTAGGCTGAAAATACTAGGTTACCCCAGACTTTGCTGGAAGTTTAAATTCAGAACTCTTCAGCAAAAGTGTAAGATATATTCCTAAACTCTGTTACCTATAAGCAAAGATCCCCACATCAGAAAAACCAAGGTCTCCTTTCTTGAGACCTGTTCCAAATCTGGATCTGCCTCAGTATTTAACAGAATATTAAAATCTCACAAAAGCAAGGATTTATTAATGATCCCCCTGGGCAGGCAGTTTACATAAGCTGTCACCATGAATCCTCCACACAGCCCTCTGCAGGATCTGGAGACAAGCTGTATCTCACTTTAGAGTCTGTGCTTTTCTGCTCTGCAGCCCCCCCAAACCCAAGACGACTGTGCCCCCAAAGCAAACCACATGGGATGTTGTGAACTGTGTTCTGGGCCCGGAAGCTACTCAGAACTGGCGTCACAGGGACAGGGAGGGAGAACTGCCATGCCCCCACAAGGCTGAGCTGTAACAGAAGCAAGAAGCAGACACGTCTGAGAAAACCCAGCACCCATGAAAGGAAGGAGAGGACGGTAAGCTGCGGAAACATTCCAGTCCTTAACGGCGGGGCCAGAGGGCAAACAGCCAGGCAGGGAGACAGGGAGAGGAGGAGGAATAAGCCGACAGGCAGAGCTGGACTTGATCAGAGCAGAGAAGAGCCAAGAATCAAAAACCACACAATATTCGGGAGTTGGGCAGGGGAGAGACAGAGCGGGGAGGGATTTTGGTGGCTCCCAGCAGCACAGGACACTGAAGGCCACCGTTCTGCTCCACGGGCCTCCCTGGACTGCAGTCACCTCACCTGTGACTCCACACGCACCACCAGGTGTGCCACATGCTGTACCACATTTGGATGAAAAAAAACCTAGACGCGCCTTCAAAGAGGCCAGGCTGTGGTTAACCATTCATCCAAAATGAAATTACTCACTTCCGTGTAACTGTAGGCCACGCATGGGCCAAGTCAGGAAACGCTGTTTTCTTTCCTCAGTTACATGAACTAGTAATGCATCTGCCCCCTGTTACGTTGTCAATGACCCGACTGCCCCACCTATAGGGGGGATACCTTTCTAAAGTCAGAGTTGTTTTGGAGTAAAGTATTGATGTACAAAACACGCCGTGACTTCATCCATCATGTCACCACAGTCTGGCCTCCATCCTCTCTAACCTGGACGCATATTATCACCTCCCTGGTCTTCCTCCCTCTTGCACTCCCGCTTCCCTCGCAGTCTTCAATCCTCCACACACACAGCAACCACGCTGACTTCAAAATGCAAGATCACGTCATTCTCCAACAAGGACCTACTGTGCTTAAAGTAGAATGTCTCCACTGTGTGTTCCGAGGCCCTGTTTAATCTGGCCCTTCATCTCCCCATGCCCTGCTCTTTCCAACCTCTTCCCAGGCCACTCTCCTGTCTTCTTGAGTTCCCAACCATGCCCAGCTTTTCCCTGCCTCAGGTCTTGCTCTGGGAGCTCCAGGACCATGTCTGTATCATGTCTGTATCACCCACCAGGGTCGGGGCTGGTGCTTGGGGCACAGTAGACACTCAGTTGTCTTTTAATAAATGAAAGGAAGCTGAAAGTCTGCAAGGCAACAAATGTCCACTAGAGGGCTCCCTTGACACTTGAGAACAAGACTGTTCTGTTAAACGTTCGACAGAGATACACACAGTTAAGGTGTTAATAAAAGGGGGAATGATCCTAACACAGAAATTCTTTCAAAGGTAGTACTCGCCCAGCCTTCCAGCTATGTGACCAGACTCCTTTACTGTGCTGACCGCCTAGATCTATAGAGACACCCACGTTGAGGCAGCCTCTGTCCCTCCGAATTCGCACCTGTAAGTGCAATGGCACGCACCTTGAAGGGCTGGGCAAGGAGGAAAGGCGCACTCGGTTCCTTGACCATCACTACTGTGTGGTTTTAGAATATTTACATCACCCCAAAGAAGCCCCACAGCCAGCAGTAGTTACTCCCCAGACCCTCCTTCGCTCAGCCACCAGCAACCACTGATCTACACTTTCTGTCCCTGGATCAGCCAGTGCTGGACACTACGTATAAAGGGAACCACACAATATGTAGCCTTTTGTGACTGTGTGAACCCTGGCCCCTCCTCTTCTGTATTCACCCTACACAGCTACTAGGTTAAGCCTTATAAAATACCACTCTTGTCACTCCCTTGTATAAAAAAATCCGTACTGGCTCCTGGTAGATTTCAGGATCGAGCTCAGCCTCTTCTGTGCTCACAAAGGCCCTTCCCAACCTGACTCCTGCCTATCCGCCAGCCAGCCAACCTACTGTCCTCTCTTTAGTCCACTCAAACACTGTTTCCCAGGCAGCACCCGATGCCACATCTCCATCTCTTTGCCCATGTAGCGTCCTCTGCTTGCAACACTCTTCTCTGTTTTCCTTATCTACTTAACTGTTACCTCTCAACAGTCCACCGGCCAAGGGAGCCTGCTCATACCTCCTCTAGAGATTCAGCTGCTTCGTGCCTGTGCTTCTGCGGCCCCACCTAGCCCCGTTACTCCACTGTGCTGCAGCACGGCTTTATCTGTCTCGCCCACAGACCATTTGTCGTGGAGCACACGGATGGTGTTTCATCTGTGGCATTTAGCACAGTACCTAGCATGGAGGAGTCACTTAAATACCTGTGAAGTGAACAAGAGTGTGGTCTCGGGACAGCACAGCCCACAACACCCAGAAGGCAATCTGCAGTAAAGAAACTCAGAAGACATGCACATCCCTGTTTCACAGGGTACTGTAAAAGGCACATGACCATGAGAACTATGTCAAAAATAAAGCATTCTTAGAAAAACGCAGAAGATAGAAAACCATTCTGGTTTGGTGCAGTTCCATGACAGAACAAAGAACATTGCTGTTTGTTCGCCAGTTTCTCATGTTGAAAACCCCAAACTCTGGACTACCCTGGCAGTCCAGTGGTCAAGACTCTGAGCTCCCTCTGCAAACCAGAGCACTGGTTCAATCCCTCCTGGTCAGGGAACTAAGATCCCACATGCCATGCAGCACAGCCAAAGAAAAAACCCAGACCTCATAACTGATTCTGCCCTTTAAAAGCTGCTTGTTAAAAGGTCTAGAAAATAGTTCTCATGTTTACGGAAGAATTTAAGTAAATAAATACATATATGAGCCATTAGGTGACAAGGATAAATTTGCTAGCGGAATAAAGGCTTATTAAGGAAGTACCTGTAAGGGCTTCCCTGCTGGCTCAAAAGCTGCTTGTTAAAAGGTCTAGAAAATAGTTCTCATGTTTACGGAAGAATTTAAGTAAATAAATACATATATGAGCCATTAGGTGACAAGGATAAATTTGCTAGCGGAATAAAGGCTTATTAAGGAAGTACCTGTAAGGGCTTCCCTGCTGGCTCAGTGGTAAGAATCCACTTGCCAACGCAGAGGGGACAGGTTCATTCCCAATCCAGGAAGATCCCACATGCCACAGAGCAACTTCTATTGAGTCCGCGCTCGAGAGCCTGGGAACCACCACCACTGAGCCCACAGGCTTGGACCACCGAAGCCCCCCAACCCCAGGGCCTGTGCTCCGCGACAAGAGACATCACCGCAATGAGAAGCCTGCGCACCTCAACAGAGAGCAGACCCTACACAACCAAGATGACCCAGCACAGCAAAAACAGAAAAAAAATGAAGACTCAAAGCAACACCACAAGCCCATCTCCACTCACAGAGGCTGACCTGAAAGCATTTCCCTATACTTCTTAGATCCCTTGGAAATAGATGCAATAATGGTTGACACTGTGGGATGGGTACATGGGAGGTTCATCAGTGAGGTTTGAAACTTTACACAGTACAAGACGTTTTAAAAAAAGTACCTGGAGATAAATTTTCTTCACACCAGGCACATAATCCGCGATCCGGCCGAAGAGCAGCCGTCCGACTCCTGAAGTGATGCCAATGCACATGAGAACCACCTCTTTATTTTTCTCATCTTGAAACCTTTCATTCACATGCTTCATCTGTAGGCCAAAGAGAAAGAAGCCACACTAAATGTGGTAGGAAAACTTGACAAGTTTCGAGGCTTTGTACAAATGCCTTTTTTTTGTTCATGTAATAGACTCTCCTTCCAAAGTCAAATTTTTATAAAAATTTTTCTATGCTAATTTTTCATGAAAAGATATGAAGAAAAAGCAACATGGTTTAGCTTATATAAATAAGAATTTTTATAAGAGGGTTTTAAAAACATTTTTAATAAAAGGTAACCAGCACACCCTTTATCAGTTATCACTGGGCCATGAGCTAAAGGAAGAGAAGAGACGTTTAGACACACCACGCCACAAGGTCACCCAAGGACCCAGCCCGTCATCTGCTTCCCCTGAAAGGCAGTTTGAAGGCTCAATTCTGGAGTCTCATCTCTTCTAGGAGGACCGAAACCAAACTGAAATAAGGTACACTGGAGCTTCCAGGATAAAAGCATAAGGCTCTCTATCTGAGGATCTGCCTATTTGTGTGGCATTGGAACAGATAAAAATACAGAAGTGGTTTAACACAGTGGTTAAAAGAAAGGCATGAGAGAGTGTCTGCATTTAAGTCCTGTTTCCGTCCCTTCTTACCCCTATGACCTTAGTTAAGTTCTTAACCTCTGGGGCCTCAGTTTCCTTGTCTGTAAAATGAAGACAGTACTAGGGCCTCACGAAGGCGCTCGTAAGGGTTAAATATCTGCGTAAAGAACTTAGGGCCTGGCGCACAGTTAAGGGTGATACTAATTCTAGCCTTCTTGCTAAAGGACCTTTTCCCTCCATGTACAGTCTACTTAGAACAGTGACTGCAGATCCACAGCCTGACTGTTTCAGGAGGAGTGTGACTGGCAGGTGCTATACTGGGTGACAGACCTGTGGCTCAGCACCCACCGTCTAATGTAAGCTCTGCTCCCACAGCCCTAAGTCCCATGCTTTCCACTCCTCGCTCAGCGCTGCCACGTCCTCACGCTCACCTCTCTGTGGTCACAGCAAGGAGCAAAGGCGTGTCTGTACTTCCACGGCTTTCTCTGCAATCACAGAGCTACTGTGTCAAACAGTTGTTTCAAACAATCAGACTCACTGTCCCCTACACCAAACACTGGCCTGAATTCTGAAAGCCTGCAAAGCCCGTTTCCCAGAAAGCACGCTGGCCCAGATGATCTGTTTCTGGCACTTGTAGCCTTTCTGGACGACACTGCCTTAGAAGACCTCCATTTTGCAGTTTTAGGCCTACTTGGGTAACCAACACCATCACATCTCTCCTTTCCCTTTCAAAACTGGTTAACTGTTCTCCCTCACATTTGTATTTTCACAGTGGTCCAGGATAACTCTCCAAGGAGATGGTCCAGTGGCTAAGATGCTGTGTTCCCAATGCAGGGGGCCCAGGTTCGATCCCAGGTCAGGGAACTAGATCCTACATGCTACACAGGGATCTATCCCACATGAAGATACCACATGCCACAATTAAGTCCTAGCGCAGCCAAATAAATATCCAACAACCAGAAAAAATAACTCTCCTAAACACGGCTTCAGTCTCATCGATCCCTTACACATCAGCTGACTACATTTATACCCCTTACTTTGGTATTAAAAGCCCTCCATAATCTGTCACTGATCTATCTCTGTAACTTTATTACCTACCAACCCTTGACTCAGAAAACTCAAATGTCTACAGGATTTGGGTAAACAGCAGAAAGGAGTAAAAGAGACTTGCTGGAGACGGGCCGTGTACACTCAGTCCCATGTACACTCCCCCCTCCTGAGCTGCCTAATCAACCTCCTGGCTGCCTTTTATTTTAAAGAAAAGTCAGAAATCTGGAATCTGGTGTGGAAATGTTGGCATCTATCTTAAATTCAGAACACTGCATGATCCAACGCCATGTGTGCCAAACACAACACGTCTACAGCTTTGATCTCATCTGGCCCAGCAGGAAGGTGTCACTTAGACATGTCCAAAACCTCATCTGTCTACATTTCTGCTGCTGCTTCTCCTGGTTCTCTAGACTCTGCCCAAGTCCGGCCTTTTCTATAAAGCTGTCCTTTATTACCTGACCCTTACATCCCCTTTGGGCTTCTGCCTAGCCTTCATGGGCACCTTAAGTACTGAGTGCCCTTCCCAGCCCTTCTGGCATCATAGGTGGTGCTAGTGGTAAAGAACCTGCCTGCCTATGAAGGAGATAAGAAGAGATGTGGGTTCGACCCTCGGGTCAGAAAGATCCCCTGGAGGAGGGCACGGCCACCCACCCCAGTATTCTTGCCTGGAGAATCCCATGGACAGAGGAGCCTGGCGGACTCACAACCTTCCTCCTTCCATTTCAGTCACCAGCACTGCTGTTGACCCAACCACCCAGGTTAAAACTGGACAACCATCCTAGACTGCCCCCCTCCCTTCAAATCCAGTAGCCACCATCCAATTCCAATGATCTTTCCTCCCAAACCTCTCAGACACCCTCCCTCCGTCCACGCTCCCCACACTGTTTTTACTTTGGGCGATCACTCCTCCCCTGGATCCCTACACCCACTTGAACGTGCTACGGGCTAGAGCCCTCACTCCTAAATCTCTAACCTGCACTCCCTGAGACCACCAGATGAAGTTCAAAATTTTAAACAACACTGCTCCACCACCATGGCCTTGCAGCCTTCAGGGTAAAGCTCAGACTCCTGGTTTGTCAGATGAAGCCTCACCTCCAGCTGCCGCCTCATGCACCCATGTTGGTGGGTGCTGGCCACGGTGGGCTGATCTGTCCAGCACTTGAAATGTGGCTAATTTGAACTGAGATGTGCTTTAAGTATAAAACACACAGAAAATTTAGAAACCTTAGTGGAAAAAAAACATGTAAAATATCTCAATAATTTCAAAATACCAATTCTTTGTTGGAATAATACTTTCGCTATATGGGCTAAATAAATTATGAAAATATTTCATTTCTGAGGTCTTTTTTTCTGTTTGTTTTTTTTTAACTTTTAAAAATATGACAAGAAAATTTTAAATGACATGTGTCTTGCATTATATTTCTATTGAAGAGTGCAGGTCTAAGAAATTCACTTGTGGACACAAAGATAAAACAGCTGTTGATAAAAGTGACTTCAAACTGGCTAATTCCTCCAGGTCCTTATCAGAGATGGATTCCAGCTCAGTTCTGAAGAAAATGAATAACCTGATCTGAGGCACGTGAGATATAATTATGTTTATTCATCAGCTTTATTTGGAATTTGAATTCAAACTCATGTATTAATCCACTTTAGGAATCACCCAAAGGATCTACTATAACTTTTTAAAAGACATTCTTTAGTATTCAAACCAAACTGAATATGCTAGTCATTCTTTTGATGAAATTATGAACACATGCCTGCCGAACTATTATCCTTTATTAGTGGTTTATTTTTCTTCCCCCTGCTCTACACTTTGTAATCCTTTTTTTTTTTTAATACACTTTGTAATCCTTAAAAGGAATAATGAGGATAAATGTTTGGGGGTCTCTCGAAATAATGGTAAATTTGGTAAATTCAAATTATGCTTTAAGTAGAAACTTACTTCTTCAGCTATAACGGGCCTTATTTCATTGGATTTTGTTATTGTTGTTGAAATAAAGCAAGAACTTCAGCTTCTAATACCTCCTTTCCTACCCTCAGCCAAAATTTGCAAAGTTAAGCTGTGGTTTATGTTTGTCTTTTGGTTTTGTTTGGGCAGGAAGTCAGGGAACTGGAGAACAGCATCTGGGGAGGCAGCATCTACTGGTCCGAGAGGTCCTTCCTCATTGAGGAAGCAGCCCGCGGGAGAGCTGGTGTATTCTACCAGCCTAAGCCCCCACCACTGCTGCACCTATTCCTGGAATCCCCACCCGTTCTTCAACTTCTGGAGACTGGCACACAGTTTAGTTTAGCAGAAGGCACGAGTACTGGCAAAACTGGTATTTCCAATAAGAGTCACATGGGTAGGGACACAAAAAGGTTGGCCAGATGTTCCCATATTTAACCTAACTTATTTAAACCAATGAAATGAAAGTCGCTCATTCATGTCTGACTCTCTGCGACCCCATGGACTGTACAGTCCATGGAATTCTCCAGGCCAGAATACTGAAGTGGGTAGCCTTTCCCTTCTCCAGGGGATCTTCCCAACCCCGGGATTGAACCCAGGTTTCCTGCATTGTAGGCAGATTTTTTACCAGCTGAGCCACAGGGGAAGCCCAATACAAAGCTCTTATTAGAAGCCATTACCTACACAGGGGATAGGCTTCGCCAGTGGCTTAGTTGGTAAGGAGTCTGCCTGCAATTCTAGGGACCTTGGTTTGATCCCTGGGTCAGGAAGATCCCCTGGAGGAGGGCATGGCAACCCACTCCAGTATCCCTGCTTGGAGAATTTCATAGACAGAGAAGCCTGGCAGGCTATAGTCCATGGGGTCGCAAAGAGTCGGACACAATTGAGTGACTAACATTTCACTTCAACAGGGGATAACATCATTTTTAGAACAGTGGTTTTAAAACAGACTTTATCCAAATGTGGAAGTGCCTTTAGGGCAGAAACTAGCCTTTTGTTTCTATTCTAAACATGTGTTTACTCCAGGGCTGCACACCTCTCAGGGATGACCAGAGCCTGGGTGCTGCCTGCTCTTGAAACATTTTCCATTATTCCAACAACTTAATCAGTCACAGAAGCCATTTTTGGACTGGGTGAAACCCTCTTTTTGTTTTGTTATCCAAAGATAACCAAGAACTTAAATCCCATCATAGCTTCTCACTCCTTATCCATGGGTGAAAGAAGGAAACAAGACACGCGAGCTCACAGTTTACTCCCTTCCCTAACCATCCCCACTTCAAGTAAACGGCGATTCAGCCTCTCTCCATGGATGACACAATTCTGATCAGCCAAGTGAAGGGAGAAGTTCCTCCCCACTCGCTAAAGCCCAGAGCCAGTGCCTAAGAAAGTGACCCTCTCACTGCGTTGGCCTCAGCCTGGCTTCTCCCCCTCTCACCTCTTCCCTGCAGGCGAGCCACAGTTAACAGACGCTGAGACTTCAGGCAGTGTTCTTCAGCTGAGAAGCCAGGCTGAGTCTTCTGGCTCAGAGAGTCAACTGTGAAGGAAGCTCAGCAGGCAGCCATCGTATGAAACCAGCTCCAATATAGCTGACGCAGTGCACTAGAAACTCAAGCTTCTCCTTGACGAATGGTTTCATAACAGAAGGGAACCTCAAACGCACTTATCTACGGAAGCCCCTGAAATCCAGTGACGCTACGCAGCTGCCAAACAAGGAGCTCACTGGTCCAAAAGATGCAATAACTAGGGAATTCCCTGGCAGTCCAGTGATTAGGACTCGGTGCTGAGCGCCTGGGTTCGATATATGGTTGGGGAACTATTAATAAGATCCCACAAGGCTGGCAGTGTGTGTGTGTGGGGAAAGTCCAATAATTACCTACAGTACTGCTTTCTAAGAGTGCGTGTTGTCTGGCCATGTCATAAATAGTCATTAGCCTCACTGTCCTCCCCTCCACCAGCACCATTTTAAGGGGATGGGTGGTCTTCATTTAATATCTTCTACATAATTTATTACAAAAAAAAAACATGATAAAACTTTGGTACATACAAGTTAAATTATGTCTCATTAGGGGATAGCAGTTAAAGGAGGGAAACTACTGAAGACAGAAAACAAAAACAACTTTATTTCTGACGGCAGACTTGTAGTAACAGCTGACTGATTCAAGTAGCAAGTGCTAACAAAGGCAGTATTTCAGGAAGGCCAGGAAAGCAGGGTAAAAACAGGCCCAGGAGAGCACTGCAGGCTATGGGACTTATGGAACAACAACTGCCTCTGCAGAACTGAGGGGAAAAACAAAACCCTATTCATCATCCACTGTTGTTGCAGTCACCATGCCCTTCGGGAAAGAACAGATTCCAGGCAGCAGTCATTACCTGTCCTTGTCTGTGGGCATCTCATGCCCTGATCCTCTGCCGTCCTCATCAGATCCACACCATCAAGCTGAGAAGGAGGTAGACAACAGGTAGTCTGTTGCACTCCTTTTGGTGGGGACAAGGGACCTGTATCATTTACATTTACACGGTATCTTCAAAAACAGGATAATAAATGCTGCACCATATTTCCAGGGGCTGTGAAATTCAGAATTTCTCCAGCTTCCAACTTCCCCACAAGGATGCTGAGTTCCGAGCACTTCTGCTCTCTTGCTCTTCCTGAGCAAGTTAATCTCTTCTAACCTGAGATCAGCAGGTTCAGCTTGTTGCCTCTTCCTTGCATGCAATTTAATTTCTAAGAGCACATCCTTTCAACACCCGAAAAGCTACTCCGTAACTCTTTAAGATGGAGTATTTAAGTGTATTCTACTTTAAAAACACTTTTTTTTTTACAGGAAAACACAAAGAAAAGAGCCTGGTCCCTTTAAAAATTACATGTTCATCTGAAAGGCAGCAGAAGGCTGCTAGAGTAGTTAATGGATAATCTCAGATTTTGTTGCAAATCAAAACTTTATACTACCCTTTGACTTCAAAGAACGATGAACAGAAATCTGAATGGATTGAGGGTTCGGCCTGTTTTTTTCTTTCTTTTTTACAATAATTGTGTTTTCTCCATCTTTGTTTTTGCTAAGAAAGTAAGTCAGCACTGCGGGGCATTCCCTGAGAAAGTTTTACATGAGTACAGTACACCAGCAAATCCAGTGAGGTGACTACAGAGAGCAGAAAACTAAGCCCACAGATTTGGGCACATAAAATCAATCCCTTTACATCATTTAATATTGAAATAGGACTTTAGGGCCATTAAGACAAGTACTGATTAGGGCAGCCTCAAAATATCATTTCAACATGTTAAGTCTGATCAACTGTGCTTTGAAGTAAAACAGCTGTAAGATGGACTTGAAGTGAAAACACAGAATCTCCTTGCCTGCCAACATTTTTAAGGACTAATATCTTAGGCAGCCCACTGTCTCTTTACTAATAAGGTACCCGCTGTGATTACAGCCATGGTATGGGTACTGCCTGCCTCCCCAGCAGCTAACCCAGCGGAGGGCAGACCTTTGGCCTGGCAGAACTCTAGGAGGCATGGGCAGTTGGCTCTGTTTGTTTTTTAAACGGCCAGTCTTTCCGTTTCATTGAGATGGGTTTCCATGGTGCCGGTAATCACACACGGCACTATTAAGACACATAAAAGTCAAGACTGAGAAAAGGGAAGAGTTTCTAGGAACTTATTTAACAGCCACCAAGGGGTAGAAAAAGATGAGTTCTAAAGGAAGGAAGGTAGCTTGATGGTTTGGAAATCCCTGGTCTGATTTGGAAAACATTTTCTAACTCAAAAATTCTTAAGACCTGATTATTTTTCTTTTTGTTTTTTCCAAAAATAATTTTCCTTTGATTAAAACAAAGTTCATCCTTGACATAGTATTGTCTAGATGAGATTTGGCAAAATGTTTCAGAGGAATTATCTGTCAAAACCAATCTGGATTTAGATGTCAGTTCAAATAATCCTAAATTATAGAAGTTAAAATGAACTTAATCTTAAAAAATAAATCACTAGGGTTTTTACATAACTTGAAGTTATTAGTGACCCTGACAATAATATCTGTGCCAGATAGTTCTCAAATTACCAAAAATTATTCTCGTCCTTCCTGAACTATGGAAGATGTTTAATGTGTTGGTTGATTTAATTTTATTCATTCCACCCAAATCCAAATATGACTGTGAACAGCTTTCTTGGAGGCTCATTCTTGGCACACCAAGGTCACCACTCCCTCAGACCCCTGGTTCCCAGGTTGGATGAACACAGTGGACTGTGAACTGTTAAGACAGGGCCCATCTGTGAAGGAGGGAGACTGCCTGTACTCTGGTCGGGATGGCTCGGGAAGGCTCCGCTATGGTCCCTAGCATGCCTGCATGACTGCCTAACGCTTCAGGACAGCACTTTGAAGGTACAAAGTGGTAGCAAGGTCTCCACAGATGCAGACCCCTGGTTGTGGTTAATGCTTTTCTGAGACATCACTGAGTTTCCATGTTTTCATTTATTTTTTTTAAAGGGAGGAGGTGATACATGCTCTTCTAAACTTACTCCTGGATTCATCTGGTGATAAAATCACCCATCAGCTAAATGTACATGCAGATAGACAGGTGTGGGTTATGGAGTTTCCAGTCAACAGCTGAATTGCATGAATTTAGAAAAATGGTCCAAAATGAACAAATGCACCCAGGAAAAGGCTAGTTCAATTAAGGCTGAATTTTTGAAGTTTAAGATAGACTTTGTCTTAAAATAGGAAGGGATAACTTCAGAAAGTATCATTTAAATCACTAGGATTCTGGGTAATTTGATAATGACCCTGGAGCATTATTAGTTATTATTTAGCTTAATTTTGCCCTTAGTTTTAAAGTGATAAAAGACTGATCCTTACACGAAAATTCTACCTTCTTCTAACCTCTCCTCACTAAGATTCTTTCAGGCTAGTGATGCTGGCCAGAGAACCCTTTTACCAAAAGCCTTCTTGCCTCCTTTCTTCTTCAGTCTTTCTAAGGGAGACCATAGAGCTTGTCTTTTTGACTAATTCTAAGAGTTATTGCTTAAATTCTCTCCCTAGGATCATATCACATTTTTAAAAAATTATCTGAATAAAGATTAAAAATTGTTAGGATTAGGGAATTCTTTGGCAGCCCAATGGTTAGGACTCCATACTTCCACTGCAGGGTGCATCAGTGTGATCCCCCGTCAAGGACCTAAGATCCTATATGTCTCATGCTGCTGCTGCTTCTAAGTCACTTCAGTCGTGTCCGACTCTGTGTGACCCCATAGACGGAATCCCACCAGGCTCCCCCGTCCCTGGGATTCTCCAGGCAAGAACACTGGAGTGGGTTGCCATTTCCTTCTCCAATGTGTGAAAGTGAAAAGTGAAAGTGAAGTCGCTCAGTCGTGTCGGACCCTTAGCTACCACACGGACTGCAGCCTACCAGGCTCCTCCATCCATGGGATTTTCCCTACCAGGCTCCTCCATCCATGGGATTTTCTAGGCAAGAGTACTGGAGTGGCTTGCCATTGCCTTCTCCATATGTCACATGGGATGGTCAAAAAAGAAAAAAAATTAGGATTAAGCTCAGATCAGTCTCCCTTCCACTGTTGTCACTTTCACATACTTCTGAAATTGTCTATCCCAGTTTTTCACCCCCTCTTTAAAGAATAAGACTACTTCAGAGTGGGGGTGAGGTGGTGGTGACTAACATTATTTTAGACATGTTTGGTCCTGTCTTGTGATTTTAAAGCGTTCAGGAAGAAAAGGACCACACCTCTGTAGGATAGATAAGGAAGTAGAAAGGCTGAGTGGTCTGGATAAGGCAGCTGGCATGACACAGAGAAAAACTTTTGTGGACTGAGAGTTGGAAGGCCTAGGCAGAGCAGGTAAAAAGAAAAAAAGAGTCTTTGGAGTCAAACTGTGAGCTCTGTTCCTTACAGAGTCTAAGATCTTGGCCATCAGTTCCTTGGTTTCAAGTCGACACTGCACACTGCCTCACTCCCTTGGAGGAATGTTCTGGAAATCTATGGAGGCTATTTTTATCTGATATAGTTGTGCCCAAACATTGCCTTTTTCCCAATTAATTTTTTTATTTTAATAAAATTTTTTATGACATAACATTTACCATTTAAGCCATTTTTAAGTGTATACAGTCAGTGGCATTAAGTACATTCACGTTCTTATGTAACTATCACCACCATCCATCTCTAGAACTTCTTCATTTTCTCAAACTGAAACTCCAAACCCGTTAAATAACATCTCCCCTCTTTCCTCTTCTCAAAGTCCCTGGGAGCCCTCATTGTACTTCCATCTCTCTGAATTTGACTCTCCTAAGTACCTCATCTAAGTGAAATCACACACTTTCTATCCGATTTATTTCATTTAGCATAATGTCTTCAAGGTTCCTCTGTGTTCTCACATATACCCCAAACATTACCTTTTAAAATACGTATTATTTTATCCAAAAATTATTTTTATTTCTTTTATGTTACAAGTGGGGCAATACTGATTTTTTTAATTTATTTATTTTAATTGGAGGGTAATTACTTTACAATATTGTATTGGTTTTGCCATACATTAACATGAATCTGCCCCGGGTGTACAATTATGTATACAGGTAGGTTTTGTGACCTAGAAATCTGGTTTCAGGAGAGAAAGGAGGCACCAGGACTGACACACTGCTCGAGGTGTGTGACAGGGCAGCTGTGAAGGTGAATGTGACACTGAGCTTAGAAAGCACCTCACAAGGAAGATGTGGGGCAGGGACCCCAGGACTGGGCACCCCGACTCCAGGACGCAGGGCAGCTCCAAAAGCTGGAGACCAGGAGCCAGGAGACACTGGCAGGGAACTGTGAGAACTCCCTAGGACAGCTCCTGAGGAGTCAGACACGTAAAAGGAAGCTGTGTGTTCACAGGAGCAGACCCAGGGATACCCGATTTATGGTGCAGTTTTTACAATGCTTCATAAATTAATCAACACATGGGAGCATTTTACATTCTACAGATGTGTGCAGGGGTCACGGGGCTGCACACTAGAATCACCCCTAGTGATTCTAGGGGTCACTAGAATCTGCTAATGTGTGTGGTGGTGGTCCACCCAGATACCCCATTCTCCTGGAAGCAAATGGTACAAGGTATGAGAGAGGGTATTCCACCTTAGCTGCTGCTACTGCTAAGTCACTTCAGTCGTGTCCGACTCTGTGCGACCCCATAGACGGAAGCCCACCAGGCTCCCCCGTCCCTGGGATTCTCCAGGCAAGAACACTGGAGTGGGTTGCCATTGCCTTCTCCAATGTGTGAAAGTGAAAAGGGAAAGTGAAGTCGCTCAGTTGTGTCCGACCCTTAGCGACCCCACGGACTGCAGCCTACCAGGCTCCTCCATCCGTGGGATTTTCTAGGCAAGAGTACTAGGACCGACTATATACTATGTACCTCTAGCCACCCATTTCTGTATCTTTAAATTACTCCATGTTGACACTACTCTAGATAAACATACTTTTACTTCTTTTATTTAAGCTTTAAATGACACCTTGTCACTAAATTAAACATGTGTGATCAGAGAAAGTCTCAAAACCAATTAACTCCTCTCCATGAGAGTTGAAGAACATAAAGCACACTTAGAGTGGAAAAGTTGTCATGAGTAGGGAAATCACTAGACGCCATACGGCAGCAACTCAACCAACCTATAAGCTCAGCCTCAAACTGGTCAAAACTATTTGCATTTTGACCAAAACGCTGGGATGCAGCAGTGATGAGGAGGCCATGTCCCTACCCTTGTCCCATCTGCCTTACCTGGTTCTTCTTTATCATTTTGCGAGGTGTTAGGACCCTCCCCACACAAAACGCCCCAGCGTATGTTGTAGATAAATCCACAGTCTTCACCAGACTTTCCCATACTTACACTGAACACATCACACAGTACAAGGGCCTAACCAAAACATATTACTGCTGTGTTCCAACTTAACGTAAAATCAGATACTCTTAAATGTTTGAGAATTTCTCCACCACAAATCTTAAATCTTTCGGCAATATGGGGGCCCACATTCTAGCGATAATTTTCATGCCTGAATAAACCATCCATCACTTCTAAAAACTAGCATTGAATTATTTGTAAATACATATTATTGTTTGTAAGTACATATTATTTTTGGCTAATTAAATTTGGAAGACATGACAAGCTTACTCCACCTTACTAAAAGCAGCAGCTCTGTCTTCATTTATCTGTAAATGATTCGTTTTCTAGATTTCTTATGTATTAATTATGTTTTGTCTTCCTATCATGTTCCTATACTGCTTCTGCTGCTGCTAAGTCGCTTCAGTCATGTCCGACTCTATGTGACCCCATAGACAGCAGCCCACCAGGATCCCCCATCCCTGGGATTCTCCAGGCAAGAACACTGGAGTGGGTTGCCATTTCCTTCTCCAATGCAGGAAAGTGAAAAGTGAAAGTGAAGTTGCTAAGACTCTTAGCAACCCATGGACTGCAGCCCACCAGGCTCCTCTGTCCACAGGATTTTCCAGGCAAGAGTACTGGAGTGGGGTGCCATTGCCTTCTCCGGGTCCTATACTAGTGTACTACAATTCAGAAGAAAAAAATACTCAAAAAACCAGCTAGCTTTTTTTGGATGAAACTGTTCTATAGATATGGAACTTCACCTAACAGTGAGTCACAAGAGGCCAGAGAAGTAAAGATCCTTATTCATCTCAAGTAGGAGAATGCTGGTGAATACTGCCTAAGGCACAAAACTGGTAAATGGGCAAATTTTCACTAACCTGCATAGTCAAATTGCAGCAGATGGTGAGATCTGCAGGGAAATAAATGCAAGGTTAGAAAAGCAAGACAAGCACAGATATCACTGAAAAAAATCTGAAAAAAGTGGGGATAAAGTGATGGTGAGAGGATACTACAACTCACTCATGTAATAACCACAGGAGAACTGAGGGACTGCAGTTAGAAGATGTAAGGAGTGAATGAAGTATCCAGAGAAAAAGCAATGCTTGGGTCCTGTGCAAGAAGTTTTCATTTCTAACATGCAGATTTTAACATAATACATCAGATAAAAATAAGTTGAATAAAAAAATTCATTGACTTTTGGCTGACCTTAAAGACAGAAACTACAGAATTTCCATGCCATAGGCTTCCTACAGGCAACAGGAAGCCATCTCATTTTTCTGACTTCTAAATACCTACTGCTGCCCTTCACCCAGAGAATGCACCTACTAGCACCTCCTCAAAGAGGTTGTCGCTGACTTTACAAACTGAGGTTACGTCCCACCATCACCTTCCATCTCATTTTACTGCCTTCAAAGAAAATATCACTATTTGAAAACTACCTTGTTTATTTACGTAGTTACTGTTTATTGAGCTCCCTGAGAGTAGAGACTACATCCCTTCTCAGCACTGCAATCCCACATCTAAAGGCACCCACAGATGCCCGGTGAGTATCTATCAGGTATGCACTTGAATCTGCTCAATTTGAATCTGCACAACTGAGTCGTAATTCCTGAGAGGAAGGTCACATACATGCGAGAAAATACAGCAGTGACAGGAAGGAATAACTCACCCTAATTCTATCCTAGTAACATCCCTGCCATTTACTGTGAAACTCTGAGCAAAAGAAACCTCTCTCTTGGTCCAGGTTCTTATCTATTAGTAGGAGAGACCAATATCAATGCTGCTTTCCTCATAAAAGGCTGCTGTGAGAGTTGAGTCAGAAAATATATCTGTGAAGTGAATTCCTTCATATTCTTTAGGGAAGTCCACTGGGATGGGAATGAATGAATGAAATGAAATGGAAATAAATGAACAACAAAACATTTCCAGACCACATAATAGGGAAAAAATTTAGCAGGTGTGTGTGTGTGTGTGTATGATCAGCATACAGTGAATCTTAATGGTTAATTCTGATATTTAAATCAATACACTATACAAAGAAATATTGTCAAGGAAATTTTATAAGCATGCTTTTAAATGAAAAAAAAATTACTTAAATTAGAAAATCTTGGTGAAAAATCTTGATTAGATTACTTTTTATTCTGCAAAGTACCAAAATATTCTGCATAGCTAATAAATGTCAAAGTAACAATAATCAGAATAATAAACCAAAATCAAGAACAAAAAGGAGGGAGGGAGGGAAGTAAAAAATGAAATTTAACTCCTAGTATTTAGACTTTATTGTTTAGCATCCAGGTTAAAAACAAAATTAAAATGTCAACTCTGCCTCTTTTATCTGGTTATAGTGCCAGAAGACTGATAGGGCAACTCTTCAGATTATATAATCCCATTGGAAATCATTTTAAAATGTTTCCAAAACTCTGCAATCACCATCCCAGGGCTGAGGACATGTAATGGGCCTCCAGGCCTTTCTCCTGTCAGAACCTTACAAGAAACAGATAAACAGAGCAGGTGAGGTCAGCTCAGCTGCCTAGACCTGGCCCCATATACAGTAACCTTTGGTTTAGATGAATTCTGCTATGAAACCTGCATTCTCAGGGCTCAGCCACACAATAACTATAACTTTGAGCTCTAAATATATCCATGAAAGAAAGATGACAAAACCAGTACAATCACTGCTGGCAACTTGGAAGACCTGGACTGTGTCAAAATGGTGAAGTGACCTCCAGATTGGGAAATGAACCCCATAAACTGACGAGGGTTATGTTAGATAAGCCAACTTCATTCCTCTAATGATTCAGTTTCCACTACATACACATTTACATTTCAGGCTAGGATAAGCTTCCATTCATTTTCCATGGATATTCTTGAATGTTATGGGTGCCAGGTTCTACCATTTTTATAACTATGTGACTTTTGGCAAGCAACTTAACCTTTCTGTATCTTAATTACTTTACCAGTTTTTTTTTAAGTACAATTAAATTAATGTACACTCCATTCAACTCCTAAATTACTATCATACTTTTTTTAAGGCATTTAAATATTTATATTTTACTTCAAAGCCACACATTTAAGAAAACCAGGTTCAAGCCTCAGCTGCACCAGGCACCAGCCTTACAACCCTGAGCAAGTTGTCTTAATAACCCCAAGTCCAGTTCCTCTCCTGCTAAATGGAATCTGATCCTGCCCATCTCGTAGGGTGGCTCTGAGGCTCCGGTGAGAGATAATACTTGTGGGAGAGTCTTAGAAAGTAAATGTTAATAAAAGTGTGGGAAATAAAAATACTACGTTTAAAAGAAACTTAAGAGTTTAAAATAAACCCTCGTGTGGCTGTGATGACTGGGCATACAGGATGCTAAATCATGCTCTGAAGATTGAATGCTGCAGTTGTTCTGGCCCTGTTACTCTGAGAATAAATCAGTTCAACTTGACATGGGTGCAGACACAGCTGGATTACATAACAGCACATCAGTTGTCCATGTTTGCAAATTTGCCTCCAAACTAGCTATCATTAAATAAGCTTTTCTCCCATTTGTTATGAGGGAATATAAACTTTCTGATGATAAGTGAGTTGCCAAAAGGTAGAGGAGTGAAAAAACTAGATACAGATAATGGGGCTGGAAAGCAGGGAAAGCAAAGGGGAAAATTGACAGTGGCATCTGGGGGTGGATACATAAGGGATGTATGTATCCCTCAAACTTTCTTTGGATCTAGAGACACTTCCCTACACCATAATACGTAAGTGACCTTCTCCCCCAAAACTCTGTAATCACTGGAGTTAGTGTCTATGAGGGCTTTTCCAAAGAGATGTCCCAGAACCTAGAGAGAAGGTTAAACTAGCAGAAGGTACTCTCAATTGATCAGACAATTCTCTCCACCCACCAGAGCCACCTGGTAAAAGCAGGGCGAAAGGCAATGTCCAGGTATACCCTCATACCTTTGAGAGTCTTCAAATTAAGATTTCTATTTGTGTTAATTCTCTATCATAACAATTTATTTTCTAGTTGACAGAAAAATCAGTATAGGACCCCTTATCAGCTAGATTTAGGTTCCTCAAACTTGAAAAAATTTTGATATTAATCCGACGAGTTGAGGGATAAAACAAATATCCCTATTATGGTTAAATTTTGAGATTATTCTAGAGAATATTATATTTTAACAAATAAAACATGAGATAATTAAACACAAAAGATTTGGTGAAATTTACATATTAACAAGACAGAAAATCAGATACAGAGGATACACCAGTGGTTATCACTGGGGAGAGGAAAGGGGTGAGGGGCAAAACAGGGAACAGAGTATGAAGAGGCACAAACTATTACGCTTAAATAAACTACAAGGATATATTGTACAGCATGGGGACTAAAGCCAGGATCTTATAATAACTTTAAATATCTTATAATAAACTGTATTATAAATTTATATAGTTTTATTATAAATTTATATAATTTTAAAAATATATAAAAATATTGAATCACTATGTTGTATACCTGAAACTAATATAATATTGTAAATCAACTATACTTCAACTTAAAAGAAAAGAAAAAATATTATAGATATGGGGAGGGGACAAGAGAAGGAACAGTTTCTCCAATGCTTTTTGGGCCTTCTCAGGAAACTTCAGTGTCTCAGGACACTTCACAGGGCTTCCCAAGGGGCACTAGTAGAAAAAAAACCCGACTGCCAATGCAGGAGACATAAGAGACTCAGGTCTGATCCCTGGGTTGGGAAGATCCCCTGGAGGAGAGCATGGCAACCCACTCCAGCATTCTTGCCTAGAGAATCACATGGACAGAGGAGCCTGGTGTGCTACAGTCCATAGGGTTGCAAAGAGTTGGACACGACTAAAGTGACTTAGCACACACACACACAGTACACTTAAAGATCTATCAGGGTCTTGAGAGTTTATATGTAACTCTAAAATTCAAGCAATTTGTTTCTTCGCATTTTCCTATAATAGTACTCTGTTATCAATCAAATACATTTGTACGTTTTACTATAAATTTGTACATTTGTCCATTTTTTCTTCTGCTATGCTTAATGTTTATTGTATAAAACCAAACTGAACAAAAAACTATGCATATTTCATGTTCTGCTTGTCACAGAAAAGCAATTGATTTTCTCATATTCACAACGTCCTAGAGACCAAAAGAGGAGACACGGGCTGAAAGAACAGTTACATGACACCCTGTCATTCACATCAGCCCATTTGCCTGGAGTCCTCTCCACAGCTGAGCGGCGTCCTCAGAGTGCCCAGATGGTCTAGCCCTGCTTCTGTGCTTAGTTCTGATAGAACAGAGGGGAAACATGCAAGCCAAAGAACATCCTGGTCCCGGCCCCATGGGGCTGCTGGCAGGCAGCACTCCACCTCTCAGGTGATCCAAAGAAGGAACAGAAAACTCTTTACGAAAAGAACACGAGACTCAGAGTCTGAGACCCATGTTCAAATCCCAGCTCTGAGCAAACTCAGTGCATGACCTTGACAAAGCATAGCTTATTTAGCAAAGTCACTTCCTTGGCTCCAAGTATATAATTATTTATGACATTTATTACCCACACCCTAGTGATGGTTATGTGAGATTTTGTGGAGATGCTTAGCACATGACAGATTCTTGACAAATGTCACCTGAATCTCCGTTTGAGGAAGCCACAAAGAGACAAGAGCATGTCTGCTGTTCCTATTTACATGGCTCAGCACCCTGAGCTCTAACTTGGGGCGATATTCCTGCTGTGACTACAACGTGGCCAGTGGTAACCTGGCCAGTGAAGTCTAACAGGTGCATTCCAGCCTCGGAGCACCTGGCATTAATCAAAGCCATAAAATATCTCCTGAAGTTTTACATGCCCCATTGATTGGCTTGTTTGCCTACAGATTTCATTTCTAAATTTAAAAACACAACTTGTTTGTTCCCAATTACAACTGGACTTGGTGTCCACTGAATTGCCCTGTCAGCAGGCAAATAATGGTGCCTTTAGTCACAGTCTCAGATAAGTGGGATATTTGTACCAGACCAGAGTTTCTTTTGAGGACAATTACTATCTGCCACAAAACTGACACATCTTATGGAGTTTTTTGAAAATGAGCTAATAAACACAAATTTCAACACGAGTCAGTCATCTCTCTAATACAGAACTATGTGGGTCAAAGCTTAAAACCTAAAACTTCACTGCCGTATGTTCTGGAATCAAAGAACACAAGTGCTGCTTTTCAAGGTGAGTAGTGGTGGAGAGATGTAAAAGCAATAAAAACTAAGTCATCATTCTCATACTGAGGATGGGATGTTCTATGCCACTGAGAAGAGTTACATCACTGCTGTCATTTGCAGGCATTTATCAGGCATCTGACTGATGTGGCCCTGCGGTCAGTGCTCGGGGCCTGCATCCCCATTCTGTTCTCACTCACACTACCCAAAGCTGTGCAAGATTTTCAGCTGCTATGCAGGAGAGCAGACACCAACTGTCTAGTTTTCCTTGTTAATGGGGGTGGCCATTCCATCCTTCTGCACACTTACAACAGTGACAGAGACACACAAATGTCTTCCATTTATAAATTTTCAATTTCAACATATATATATAGCTATAGGCCAAAAGCAAAACGCATCAACTCTTTTCTCCATCAACAGATGGCATTAGTGGTACTTAAGTCTGAGGTCTGGCTCAGAGGTTAAAGTGTCTGCCTCCAATGCGGGAGACCCGGGTTCGATCCCTGGGTTGGGAAGATCCCCTGGAGAAGGAGATGGTAACCCACTCCAGTATTCTTGCTTGGAGAATCCCATGGACGGAGAAGCCTGGTAGGCTACAGTCCACGGGGTCGCAAAGAGTCGGACATGACTGAGCGACTGAATGGAATGGAACGGAAGTCTGAGGTCTGCTGAGTTTGAGCTTATTGATTAACTGTGGAGTGGATATGAATACCATCATTTCCTATAGGTATAACATGTGAAACATCATTTTAGTATCATAGTAGAGAATTTTAAAGGTCAAAATGAAGAGAAGATGAACAGTGCTTATACAGTGTCACTTTTGATTAATACATAAGATATTTAGTCATTTAACAAATATTTGAGCACCCACTGCTATGTTAGGCACTGTGCTCGGTGCTTGGGTTTTGGGTTCATTCATTGAACAAGACAGAGAAGGACCCTTGGTTGGCCTCGACAATTACATTCTAGTAGAGGCATACACACAGAGAACAAACAATCACCATCACAATTAAGTTATGTAAACCACTCCAGTACTCTTGCCTGGAAAATCCCATGGATGGAGGAGTCTGGTGGACTGTAGTCCATGGGGTCGCTAGGGGTCGGACACGACTGAGCGACTTCTCTTTCACTTTTCACTTTCACACATTAGAGAAGGAAATAGCAACCCACTCCAGTGTTCTTGCCTGGAGAATCCCAGGGACGGGGGAACCTGGTGGGCTTCCGTCTATGGGGTCACACAGAGTCGAACACGACTGAAGTGACTTAGCAGCAGCAGTAGCAGCAGCAACACATTAGAAGGTATGACGAAGAAATAGCAGTGTGAGAGAGTTTGGGAGTGTGTGGAGGGGAAATGGATGAAGGGAGTTTTAACCAGGTAGTCAGGGCAAGCCTCATTAAAAGATGAACAGGAAAGACAGCAGAGTGGTGAGAGCAGAGTGTGTGAGGGGGACGGGCCAGATGAGATTGGAGACAGGAGGGGACAGACTATGGAGGACTTTGACTGAAGGAAAGCTAAGCGCTCAAAATAGCCTGGAGTTAAAACTCCCCTCTGGGTCCGCCCCACCATTCTCTACAAAACAAAGAACTCTCTCACCCGAAGGAAAAAATGGACATCAAGATTGATTACGCCCAGCTCCCAGCCAGTCCCAGCCCCTGGCCAATCTCCAGAATTCCGTGCCCCAGCCGTTTAAGACATAACTAATCGGAACAACCTTGAAGAAGAACAGGCCCCCTTAAGACAGTAGATTTCCACATATATGCCTATATATACTTGCTCTTTTCTTGGGTTAGTGCAGCAGCTCACTAATCTGCTGCCCCTCCTCGCCTCATTAAAGGTGGTTTGTTCTTGTAAAGTGCCAGTCTCGTTCTTTCTCCGAACCTCGCTTTCTCTAATTTCCTTACACTACATTGAGAGCGACCAGAAGGACATTAGTTTTCACTCTCAGAGCAATGGGGAGTCACTAAAAGATTTTGAGAGACTTGTGTTGAAAGAACACCTGTGGTTTCTGCGTACAGACTGAAGCAGGTCAAGGAGGGAGGAGGCGAGACCAGACAGGAGTCTATCAGAGTGATGCAGGCTAGGGGTGATGCTGGCCCAGTCAGAGGTATAGTAATGAGGATGCTGAGAGGTGGACAGTTCCAAATATATCTTGAAAGGAGAACCACCAAGATTTCTGGTCTGGATCAGGAGTATGGTGTCAAAGAAAGAGGCGCCAAGGATGCCTCCAAGGTTTGGGGCCTGATGGAATTGCCATCTCCTGAGGTAAGGAAGGCTGAGGGCACAGGTTTGGAGGACAGGGGATAACCTCAGGGCTGGACATGTTAAATCTGAAACATCTAGCAATCCTCCAAGTGGAGATATTAAGTAAGCAGTTGGCTAAAAAATTTGGTGAATCAGTAAAGGGGTTTGGACTAAATTAATATAAATTTTGAGCCACTGGCATATACATGATATCTGAACTCAGGAAATTAGATGAAATCATCATTTGGAATTCATATAGGAAAAGATCAAGAGGTAAGTCCCTTGATATTCAGAGTCAGGGTGAAAATGAAGGAACCAGAAGAAACTATTAATGATGGAGAGGTAGGAAGAAAGCTAAAAGCATGTTATGTTTCTGGAAGCTAGTGAAGAAAAACTGAAGAAGAAGAAGTCATAAAAACTTAATCCAAGTGACCTACAAGGGATTAATCTCCAAAATATACAAACAGCTCATGCAGCTCAAATAAAAAAAAAACAAATAACCCAATCTAAAAGTGGGCAGAAGATCCAGATAGACATTTCTCCAAAGAAATATTAATATATAAATGGCCAAGAGGCACACGAAAAATGCTCAACATCACTAATTATTAGAGAAATGCAAACCAATACTACAACGATGCGTCACATCACACCAGTCAGAATGGCCATTATCAAAAAGCTACAAACAATAAATGCTGGAGAGGGTGTGTGGAAAAGGGAACCCTCTGGCACTGTTTGTGGGAATGTAAACTAGTACAGCCACTATGGAGAACAGTATGGAGGCTCCTTAAGAAACTAAAATAGAACTACCTCATGATCCAGCAATCCCACTCCTGGGTATGTAACCAGAGAGAAACATCCTCCAAAAGGATACATGCACCCCAACGCTCTTAGCAGCATTGTGTACAATAGCCAGGACATGGAAGCAACCCAAATGTCTATTGACAGAGGAGTGGATAAAGAAGATGTGGGACTTACATACAATGGAATATTACTCAGTCATTAAAAAGAACGAAATAATGCCATTGGCGGCAACATGGATGGACCTAGAGTGTCATAATAAGTGAAGTCAGTCAGACAAAGAAAGACGATGTCACAGAATCTAAAAAAAAATTACACAAATAAACTTATTTACAAAATAAAAACAGACTCACAGACTTAAAGAATGAACTTACAGTTACCAGAGAGGAAACACAGCGGGGAAGGGGCAGTAAGGGAGTTGGGGACTGACATGTACACACTGCTATAATTAAAATGGATAACCAACAAGGACCTACTAACTAGCAACATGGAATTCCCTCAATGTTCTGTGGCAGGCTGGATGGGAGAGGAGTTTGGGGGAGAGTGGATATATATACACATATGGCTGAGTCCCTTTGCTGTTCACCTCAAACTATTGTAACATTGTTAATCGGCTATACTCCAAGACAAAAAGTTAAAAAAAAATAAAACATAAGACAAAATGGACAACCAACAATGACACAGGGAACTCTGCTCAGTATTATGTAACAATCTAAATGGGGAAAGAATTTGAAAAAGAACAGATACAGGTATAACTGAACCACTTTGCTGTACACTTAAAAACCCAACACAACACTGACAGTCAATTATACTCCAATATAAAATAAAAAGTTAAAAAAAAACCTTAACCTAGAAAACAAAACAACTCTCAGGAAAAAAAGGGCAACTCAGAAAAACTAAAGCAGCTGCTAATGGGAATGGTTATTTGGAAATTATATCTCATCAAAATTAATCTATAAGATTTGTACCCGTACTCTATTTAATTTTCTATCAGATATGGGATGTTTACTAAACTTGTTATGATATTCATTTCATGATGTATATGATTCAAATGATTATGCTGAATACCTTAAACTTATATAACGTGCTGTAGGATAATCATATCTCAATAAAACTAGAAGAAAAAAGATTCATACCCTCACAATAGAGATTACAACAGGGAAGCCTTAAAAGAGATCACAACAGGGAAGCCTTAAAAGAGATCACAACAGGGAAGCCTTAAAAGAGATCATGTGACCCCTTCTAGGAAGCAATATTGGAGAAGGAAATGGCAGCCCACTCCAGTGTTCTTGCCTGGAGAATCCCAGGAATGGCGGAGCCTCGTGGTCTGCCGTCTATGAGGTCGCACAGAGTCGGACACGACTGAAGCGACTTAGCAGCAGCAGCAGCAGCAGGAAGCAATAAGATTCTTCATTTCTAAAAGTCAGCTACTAAAAGAAAACTTTCAACTGCTCTGAGAGTAAGAATGCCACAAAGCATACATATTTTCTCTCAAATCATCACACATAGTCTAATAAGCAAGTGACCTTAGAATTTTTAACATAACCATGAAAGCACTTCACTGTATTTCTGAATCCTTCAAAGGAGACCTAGATAGAGAAACTAGTTCCCTAATTAAAGATGCAATTTTAACAGCAAAGCTCTTGATTAAGGACCAATTCCAATCCTATGAAGCTTTTACTAACCACTTTTCCAAAAAGATACCATCTTTCTCCTTTGACTCGTCCACTAAAACCAGACAATTCACCATCATGTCATCTTAAATTTGAATAACTCATTTTTATACCAGAACTGGAGAGATGCTTTACATACATTTTTTTTGTCATCCTTACAACAATGCTGGAAAATTGGATTTATCCCTATTTTATAGATGCTGAAACTGATGGTTAGAGTCTGTTACTTAAGGTTCAGTTCAGTCGCTCAGGACAAAAGCAGCATCTGTTTTCCTCACTGTGCAATACTGCCTCTTGCATGAAAGTATCACACTAATAATCACCAGTCGCTGTGTCCTGTGACCCTGGACGAGTTTTTACACCTGTCAGAGCCTCATCATGAAGTAAGGATGATACACTACAGGTACTGCACCGTGCTGAAGATTATATAAGTTAATGTATGTAAAATTCCTTCATAAACTACAATTGTCGATATTACTACTCAGAGTAGATTTTATGCTCCTCCAGCATAGGTTCTTATGCCTTATAGGCATTTTCCCTTCAACATTCAACATGAATTGAACACCATCTTACCAAAGTCCTTGGAAAGATTTCAGACACCTTTTCCCCCCTCTAAGGAGGGAGGTGGTGTCCCACTGCATGAAGTCTGGATTGAGTATCAAATATCCCTTATCCAAACCTTAAACTACAACACAGTGACAAACTCGGTGTGCTCATCAAACATGAGATTTAAACCACCTGCCCGGCATTTAACTGGTATTTCCTCTCCACCACGGCTTTAGTGCCATAAGAGTTTGAAAGGGAGAAAAATCCCAAATGAAAAAATATCACATTTTGTAAGAAAACATGCCTGGAAGGAGGGAGAGCAGAATAAGGCCTGGTTTGTTATCTGAGTTAACAGAGACCTTGTTGTTCTGTGTACAATCTGATTTACAGCCTTCTGATGACAGTAGTAACTATAACACTGTCTAACTCATTACGAAATTTCATTACTTTAAGAAAAAGACCAATAACATATTTATGAAATTTCTTAGGGAACACTCACTCCCCCTTCAATACAATGGATGTATCCAGTGGTATATCTGGGGAGGGGAGCTGGTATGCCCCAGAGGAAGATCATGCCAGGTGTGTTCTCCAGGTAAACATGGCAGGAGGGAACCAGCCCCTGCTCTGCCATGATTCTGGGGAAGCTGCTCAAAATCTTTGTTAACGATGGATCCGTTTTCCAGCCTGTAAGTCATGAGCTAATATTATTTATTCTGCCTACCTCACAAGTTTCCTGTGAAGGTCAAATGAAATAATATATGTAAATTAATTTATAAATTACGTTACTAGAAATTACCAGAAATAACTAGATAATCAACTACCATTTGTCCTCTGGTAAATGTCAGGTGCTAGCGACTTAGCAGCAGTAGCAACAGCAAAGTTGAGATATTGATTTCTTTAAGTGTTTTCACAATTATAGTAACAAACAGAATATTTTTTTAAAAATCTACTCATCTCTGAAAAGGACACAAATGTTTTCTTATCTGTGGAAATTATGGAAGAAGTAACTGGTAAGGTTGATCTTCCCACAATGGATCTATGTATATATTCTAAATTATTTTCAGAGTGAAAATGGACTCTCATATCAAGCTGTATCCACAGACTTCATATGTGATAGGAGTCACATACCAGGTCATTTTACCTAGTAACTCAGACTGCAAAATGCCTCATGGTTCAGAGTCCTAAAAACTAGTCCTCTCCTTGTCTCCCCATTGATCATCCCAGCTGCCTCCTTAAAACCTCTGGCAAAAAGAGAATAGGAGAATTAAGAATTCAAATTATCTTAGATCCACAAAGGATTGATGATGTCATTTACTAGCTGACCCCCTGACCCCAGTAATTCTCTGAACTACACTGCCAAATTGCGCCAGAATTTTAACTAAAGAAAAATTGCATAAGCGTCCAAAAGTAGACTGAAAGCTAGAAAAACTCCAAATCACAAACACAGTATACACATAAAAGAAAAACTTATCCGAGTACCTTTTTTGTTTATCATTTATCATTTATCAACTATGTTGAACTATAAATACATTTTCAGTCATAAAAATAAGAATAAAGGAAGAAACATAATAATAAGCACTTTTGAGCAAATTTTGTCAGGGGCAAATACTTTAGACACTGTTTACTCTTATTATAAGGAGGTTGAAATTTGCCTTTGCAGTATAAATAAGCAATATAAAGTGCCCAAGCACTTGAAATCCTAATTTCCTATGAAACCCTTGCTCTTTCTTGTTATTTGGAACTTGCTAACATTTCTCAAATAATCCTCCAAATGGAATTCCCATTTTCTCAGAAGTATCTCACAAGTAGACAAAGTGCTTCTTTGTGTCAAAGCCACTGGCTTTTACTATTTACCTAATTTTTGCACCCTTTTGTTGAAAAATAATTTATTGGAGTTGACAAAATCATTGCACCATCTTTGTCCCTGATTATGATTAATACACCACATGAACAAAAAGTAACCTGTCAACTTTTTTGTACAGATGATATTTGTTTCAACATTTTAGTGTTCTTTTTAAAAAAACAAAGTTGGTTTTGTTTGTGTAGGTTTGGCAATTTTTTAAAATACCAAGGCATACCATGAAGTATATTCTCTATTTAATGATTGGATGACTGTGCTGACCTTGTCTTAGGAGACCTTGACTTTCAAGAGTCCCTGAATTACAGCCAGGATAACATTTAAGGCCAACTTCAATCTGAGCGCTCTTGCTCTTCTGAGAAGCTTTTCCGTATGAAATAATAATATCCATTACCAGCAAAGCCAGAGAGGCATACTCACCAAGTGAACATAAGGCACAAAGTACCCAAAAAGTGCAAGCGGTATTCCAACGGCCCACACTGCATATGCTGTCACCTTGAAGATGGCAAAATTGAAAATGTGTTTTGGAGGACTGAACTTTCTCCTGGAAAAGAGGGAGAGTCTGTTGCCTCCTTTGGCTGTACCATCTTTATCTTTGGCACTGGAAGCAAGAGGTCGGTAAGTGAAGCCAGCCAGAAAGAGAACAAACATGAAGACGCAGAGGACCCTGAGGGTGTGGAAGAGGCCCACGCTGTCGGTCAGAACCCTCAAAAGGAAAGGCAGCAAAATTGTGAAGATGCTGCTGCCAGCGGTGACGATGCCGTTCACCAGTCCAAGGCGCTTCTTGAAGTAGTGTCCCAAAATGACCAAGGAAGGCTGGTAGGTGAAGGAGCAGCCACAGGCAAATATGATTCCGTAGGTCAGATACAGAGGCTCAATGGAGCTGTGCAAACATAAAAAGATGTAGAGCAGCTTTCATTATTTTTATCATGTGCTTGGACGAATAAAGCCTTATGGTCAAAGTGGGTTTCAGTTATTCAACGTATTTTCTACAAATAGAAATTAACCAAAAAGAGGTAAAAATCTTAATAAGAATACAACACTACAATATTTTAATTTCATCTGAACAGATAATAAAAAAATGCTTTAATATGTGAAAAATGATCAATAAGGTCCTCAGTGATGTGATCCCTCCTCCTCTTTCTATCGACTTTCAGGTGAACCATGCAGCACTGGCTAAAAACTGTGATGCTCTCCAACTCAGAAATAAAGAGTGGTGCCAGGAAGGGCCTCAGTGACGCTGACAATGATTAAACTACCAAAAAAAAAAAAACACCTAGTCTCAATAAAAGCTTTCAAAAAGTAGACTTTAACTATGGAAACTCTCTTCCTTAATGGAATTTTCCCAGGGACGTATTAATCAGCAATCTATTCAAAGAGAAGGCTACGTTTGATATTTTCTCCCCAGGCTTATGCGAGGAACGTTTGCACGGACAAGCAGTTGTGTGTCTGTTGCATTTTACTGGCCTAAGGGCTGCAGACCAACCTTCGCCCTGTGCTGCACTGTTCTCAGTGTTGTGCAAGATAATGAGAAATCATATTCTGACTGCAGGACTACTAAATGAAGTGCATTCACTAATGATCCCAGTTTGTAAGCTTTAGGGCCAGGCAAGTCTCAACAAAAATAATCAAAGGTTAAGAATTCTATATTTAACCAAATAACTTAATTACACACTTCTGATGAAAGTAAAGGAACATAGGGAATTCCCTGGCAGTCCAGTGGTTAGGACTCAGCACTGTCACTGCCAAGGGCCTGGGTTCAATCCCCCGTCAGGGAACTAAGATCCCACAAGCTGCACAGTGCAACCAAAAAAAAAAGAAAGAAAATGAACAAAAGAAAAGAGAGGGCTGAAGCAAGAAGAGGCTGCAAATTGGAGGAAATTTTTTAAAAAAGAAAGTAGAGGAACATAGCATTACATTCTTCGAAACAATTAAGGACTAAAAGAATGCTGAAGTTTTTTTTCTTTTGAAAATTCAGAAAGCTGTGTATCATTAGTAAAGGCAAGCTCTTTATTAGAAACTAAGATAGATAAAGCTGGTTAATAATTAAATTTTGAACAATAATTGTAGCCTAGCAATATGCTGAGGTAATCACAAGGAACTCTAGAATCTGATTAAATTAAGGCAGGCTGGCAGCCCTCCCACTCTGAGATGCCCTTTCCCTGTCTATTAATCTACGTAAAGTGAACCATCTTCAAATCAGGCTCAAGAGCCAGTCCCTAATTCTCCCAAATTAATCTTACCTAGCTCTGATCACCGGAGAAGGCAATGGCAAGCCACTCCAGTACTATTGCCTAGAAAATCCCATGGATGGAGGAGCCTGGTAGGCTGCAGTCCGTGGGGTCGCTAAGGGTCGGACACGACTGAGCGACTTCACTTTCACTTTTCACTTTCCACTTTCACACATTGGAGAAGGAAATGGCAACCCACTCCAGTGTTCTTGCCTGGAGAATCCCAGGGACGGGGGAGCCTGGTGGGCTGCCGTCTATGGGGTCACACAGAGTCGGACACGACTGAAGTGACTTAGCAGCAGCAGCAGCAGCAGCAGCAGCTCTGATCACTCTTTACCAAAATCCCACTCTTACTCAATAAACATATTTAACAGGTACTGTGCTGTGATTCATGGGGTCGCAAAGCGTCGGACACGACTGAGCAACTGAACTGAACTGAACTGACTGATGATCCAGATACTTGGTGAAAAAAATATTTTAAGTGCGGTTATGCCCTACTTCTTCTCTGCTTAGTGAAACAAGACACCTACCTGAAATAACAAGAATGTAAAACAAAATATAAATAATACTTCACTCATTCTGCATCAGTTTTTTCACATTATATTTTTCCAGATAACTGCAACAAATTTCTTAAGGTGTCAATTTATTTTTATTTAACAATTTCAAAGGCAAAATCTAAATACATTTTTCTCTGCCTTCTTCAAAGTGTATGTTAAAAATAGTATTGACAGCACAGTATTGTCATAAGCAATGACAATATCTATAGTTACACTACATTATTATAAAGCTGTCAGTTGGAAAACCAGAGAGCCATGGACATAAATCGAGACATTAAATCTTTTGCACACCACTTAAATACGGAGTGCTGAGTAAGATTAGCCTTGTATTTCTCCTACAGAGTAAAATACGTCAGCTTTGTGATGGCATTTTCACTGCTGCTGGAACCTTCTTCACTTCTAATTTTCACTTTAGTAACAGATGGTTCAAATTGTTGAAATTTGACAACTGAGTAAGTACAGTGTAAATCAGTAAGATATCAAGTATGTGTGAGAAAAGTACTCAAAGAAGAGACACTGATGCAGCAACCTGGAATTGCTAGAGAAGGCTTTCTTAAGAAGGCAGAATTTGAACTAGAGGAAAAGAAAGTCAGTCCACTGTTCAACACTTGGAATTCATACCACATCTCCCCTTGATCCTCTGTATGCTCTGAAAGTACATCAGCTTTTGATCAGTGGGTTAAATAATGAAACTGAATAGAAGATATGAGAGCATTATATATAGTAAGGTAATGAGCCCTTCAAGACAGTTTGTTTTAGTCAGGGATGGGGATGGGGGAGGAAGAGAGAGAAAAAGAACTAGGTCACCACGTAAAATACATTTTATAATTTTTATTTCTCAGTGGTCAAAGTTTGAGAAACATTGCTTGCTTTAAGTAGGTCTGTGTATATGAATTTTGCCTACCAAACTAGGTAATAAGTTACGTGAGTTTTTCATCTCTTAGTTTCTCTCTCCACCAAAGCCTGAGTGTTAATACTCCAGCAAACGCTAAGGTCGCTGACTGACAATGGGTATCTGGACCATGCAGGGATCGGATCTGCAGTAAGAGCACAACAGAACTAAAAGTAAATGATCTCACAGAATTACCTAAGTAGAGTCTTATCCCAAACAAAACTGGCTTTTTATTTCTTTAAAAAACAACTTTAGAAGACAAGAACAAAGCCAACTTTAAAGGTGGAATATTTATTTTCTAAGGAGAAATAAAAATAATCGTTTAGAATCCAAATAAAATGTCTAAGGTGAAACAAAGAGTCTCACTTTAGAGTTGAGGAAGTGGTATGTGTGGGGAGAGTGAGGGTAAAATCAGTAACCAAGGATTCTGTTAATTCTGAATATTTAAAAATAAACAGGGTGGGACTTCCCTGGTGGTCCAGTGATTAAGGACTCCGAGTTTTCACATAGGGGCCTGGGTTCAATCCCTGGTTGGGAAGCTAAGCCTGCTCATGCTGTGTGGCGTGGCCAAAATAAAGATTAAAGAAACAAAAAATAAATAAATAAACAGGGCAATGGCCAATGAACACATGAAAAGATGCTCAAGATCATTAATTAACAGAGAAATACAAATTAAAACTACTATGAGGTATCTCCTCACAGGAGTCAGGATGGCCAGCATCAGAAAATCTACCAACAATAAATGCTGAAGAGGATGTGGAGAAAAGGGAGCCCTGCTATACTGTTGTTGGGAATGTAAACTTATACAGCCATTAGTGAGAACAATATGTAAAATATAGGAATAAATCTACCATATGACCCAGCAACTCCACTACTGGGCATATACCCTGAGAAAATCATAATCAAAAACGACACATGCACCCCCATGTTCACAGCAGCACTGTTTACAATAGCCAGGATATGGAAACAACCTAGATGTCCACTGACAGATGAATGGACAAGGAAGATGTGATATATATACACAATGGAATATTACTCAGCCATAAAAAAGAACAAATTTAAGTCAGTTCTAATGGGGAAAGATTGAGGGCAGGAGGAGAAGGGGATGACAGAGGATGAGATGGTTGGATGGCATCACCAACACAATGGGCATGGGTGTGGGTGGACTCCGGGAGTTGGTGATGGACAGGGAGGCCTGGCGTGCTGGGGTTGCGAAGAGTCGGACACGACTGAGCAACTGAACTGTCTGAGTGAGGTAGATGAACCTAGGGTTATACAGAGTGAAGTAAGTCAGAAAAACAAATAAAGTATATTAACCATTTATATGGAATCTAGAAAAATGATATTGATGACCCTATTTTCAGGGAAGGAATGGAGACACAAATGTAGAGAATGGACCCAGTGGGGGAGGCAGAGAGTGGGATGAATGGAGAAAGCAGCATTAGCATACATAAACTATTAGGTGTTCGATGGACAGTTGGTGAGAAGTTGCTGTGTACCACAGGGAAGCCAGTCTTGTGCTCTGTGCTGACCTGGGGGGTGGGATGGGGGTGGGGGGCAGGGAGGCTAGAGAGGGAGGGGATCTAAGTGTAATTATGGCTGTTCTGCATTGTTGTTTAGCAGACACCAACACAACACTGCAAAAAAAAAACCCTCTTTTTAAATTTAAATTTTAAAAAAAATTGAAAAAAATAAACAGGGCAAGCAATAGAAGTTTGTTTTTTTTTTTCTCCTAGTAACTACAATAATGCCTTTCAACTAGAGCTCGAAGATAGCTAGGGAAGAGAAAGGGACAGGAAATGAAGATAAACCACAAAAGTAGACAGAGGATGGAAATCATCCAAGGGTTTTCCTGTTAAGTGCTGCCTGTTAGCCAGAGCTATCCATTAAACCAGTGTTTCTCTATCTGGGGATTATCCTGACAATGAAAGAGGATTTACAGGTAAAACAGGAGCTGGAGGGAGAGGTGCTTCCACGGTAACTGTGCCCACTAGCTCTCTGCAGTTAGCTCCTCTGCAGTGCTCCTAATAGACACAGCGAACAATGTATTGATAGCAGTTTTTATTTTAAGCTGCATTTGATCACTTCATTTTGTCATGATCTTTTTAAATTTCAGCACTGTTCTTTCCCCCTCCCCGCACCACCCCCCCCAAAAAAAAGTGCAAGCAGGAATTCTCTACCTGGGTTGAAATAAACAGCAAAGTCTAGATCTCATTAATAAAAATATTTCACATCAAGCCTATGAACAACCAGTTCAAAATATCATCTCTTTTAGGCTTTGGAACTCAGAATGAGTTGATCTTAAATTAAGGCCATTGCTTTAGACAACTTTACTGCTAGAATTTGAGTTCTTTGGGATTTTTCTGTGAATGGAAAAAAATAAAAGGAGAAATATTTTTTCTTGGCTCCAGGGAACACATATACCCTGACTGGCATCTCGCTCTGAGGCACTGTAAGCCAAAGCATTCAGATTTACAAGCTCTGATTTGCTGCTGTGGACACTGCACAAGTGACACCACTTCAAGTTTTAAGCACTGAAAAGGAGGACCTTTTTTCCTTGTAAACAGTGAAGTTTCTGAAAGGAAATCTGGAAGATAGCTCACAGATTTTGAAAAGCAACACGAAGAAAGCATGTCCTTACCTTACAAAAGAACTTGATAAGAGTCCAACAAATCCAACAGCAGCGCCCACGACAGCTGTTTTCCGACAACCAAATATGTCTGTGAAGACACTGACAATCGGGCAGCAGAAGAAAATCATCCCCATGGAGAGAGAACTAACCCATGCTGCAAGAGAGGGGGAGATGGGGGACATTATGACACGGGGAATTCTAGTTGTTCTTATCTCATAGAATTTAAAACATATTGAGAAAAGTACCAGTGCAGGAAAGATATTACTCAGATTGATGAATGGGGGGAAGTTAGAATAAGTAACAAATCTGAATCATAGATCAAAGCGTTGGTAAGTACTCATTATAATTAGCAAAGCAATTATTTGTGTTTAGTGGAACTTCCTAAAAAAAGTTTGTATCCTTAAATAAATCAAACATTCTCCTGGGACCTAATCTCTATCCTGATAACTACGGTTTTAAGCAACTTCTAATCTGTGGAAAGAAATGTCTTAAAAAATTGAAATATATTTAGGAACCCATGCCTAGGTGATCAAACTGCAAAGAAATGATGACCACCGAACTCAACAGTGGTGAAACTTGAAGAAAAGGAATTATAATCACATGGACACAGTAGTTAAGAATGAAACATCTGCCTAGAGTCTGGGCTTTGTGCTTTGGTTAAAGGAATCAAATCCACACAGACAATTTGTTGACCTAGATAATAGTTACTGTATATTCACTTTATTCATAAAGCCATACACACAGTTTATCTTCTTTTTCAAAAGTATGTTATCATTCACAATAGAAAAGATTTAAGAATCAGGTCATAATTTCCTGTTCTGATACTGTAAAGACAAAAACAAAAGGAAAGCAAAAGAGAGACATACTGAGTACAAATGATCATAAATTTGTGCCAAAGAAATGAGTGATCTTGTAAGACACTGAGTCTGTAAATTCTTGAAAAGTATAATGAACTACTGCTGCTGCTGCTGCTAAGTCACTTCAGTCGTGTCCAACTCTGTGCGACCCCATAGACGGCAGCCCACTAGGCTCCGCCATCCCTGGGATTCTCCAGGCAAGAACACTGGAGTGGGTTGCCATTTCCTTCTCCAACGTGTGAAAGTGAAAAGTGAAAGTGAAGTTGCTCAGTCTTGTCCGACTGGTAGCGACCCCATGGACTGTAGCCCACTAGGCTCCTCTGTCCATGGGATTTTCTAGGCAAGAGTACTGGAGTGGCTTGCCATTGCCTTCTCCGATAATGAACTAGTGAGCCCTAAGTGAACATGAGCTATAAAACAAACAAATCCCTCAAGGCCCCAGCTCTGGATCCATCCAACAAATTCTTGGGCAAATCATTTCCTCTGAGTCTGTTTTCTCACCTTGAGAGGGGATTGAACACAGATCTTTCCAGAATTATTAAAGATTAGAGAAAATGTGTCTAAACCTCCACATCTAGCACAGAGTGCTTAATAATGCAGAGTTTTAACAACAACAACAAATTGTCTTGTAAAATGAAACAATCTCCAGCAATCCACCCAGCTCTGACAGTCTACTAGTAAACCACTCTATTTCCTTAGCAAAGGAAGTTATGTCCAGACAGACCCTATCCATTCCGTTCCGTTCCGTTACTCAGTTGTGTCTGACTCTTTGCGACCCCGTGGACTGTAGCTACCAGGCTTCTCCATCCATGGGATTCTCCAGGCAAGAATACTGGAGTGGGTTACCATTTCCTTAGACAGACCCTATACAAATGACTATTTGCTAATAATGGTACCCAAATGGAGCTTCACCAGACTAACAGTTTCATTTAATTCTTTGCCTTCTTACATTTTAAGTTCTTTTTTAATTATGTATATTTTATCAGCCATAATTTCTTTCCTTTCTTCCCTTACCAGAAAGGAGACAAAATGCAATAAAGAGACTGTACAAACAACACAGGCTTAGCTTAGGTGATGGTGGGAGGGATTCAGAAGTGGACACGAGAGGTGATGGGCCAAATATTAGCACAACCACAGCCCCAAAGGTACCCGCTCAAGGAGAAGTATGACTTTTTCAGTCCATGTTATATAAAAATGTTACTGATTTTTAATCATTTAATCTCATTCAAAAAAAACTGAATCATCTATCACGTTGACGAGACAATCTAAACCAGTCTAGTCAGACTAGAAGAACAGCATCCTAACCTTTTTATTTTTGGATGAAGGTACTTGACAATTAAGTGAAACGCCAACACTAAACAGGAAATCACATCAAGAAATTCAAGAGCAAATATTTATATTGCACTAATAATGTTCAAAGAAGTCAAGGCATGTTTCAAGAAGAAAAACAAGTCTTTATGCATTATCTAGGGGTTGGTCTACCGTAACACCAAATGTGAAAATTTTTACAGAATCTTATGTCCACTGAACAAGCAGTAAGTGAGGGATATAATCAAATACAACTTTACTTTTGTCTCGACTATCGTCTTAAAATGCACGCATGGAGAAAATGTTCCCGTGCCACTGCATGAGCACTTCAGCAGGCCCACCTGATCCATGTAGCCAGTGCTGAGTAGCAGAAAGGCCTCAGGTGCTTTAGGTTACAAACTAACCTTCACTAGGTAATCAAATCTGTTTTCCTCGGGAGGAGAGGAAGATCAGCTTTGTCTCTTTTCCGTGGCCCTTCTTCCCCTCCCTAGCTATTATTGCTCTCTCCAAAGTGGGCAGGCATGAGACAGAGGGCTGCTTGGAGACAAGACAAGGAGACTCCTACTTAACAGGTCCTGCCAAAAGGCCTGAATGGTGATGTCCGAAGCAGACGCTTTCCCTCAGATGCACTTCCATGGGTTCTTCCAAGTCTCACCTCAGAGTTCCTTCTGGCTACAGCTCCACAGACAAGGACAGTTCATTCTCCTCCTGGCTTTCTGGCTGTCACTTAAAAGACTCACTGTTGGAGCCTCGTTGCCCTTCTAGACAGTTTATCTGGGCAGGGATCAAAACCGCTCCTCTCACCTCCACTCAGCCTGCCTCTACTCTGCAGGAAATATTCATGTTTCCTCTGCCCTGACAAATACTGGTGTGTGGGCAATTTCCACACAGCCCCTCCTCTTGCTGTGGGTGCCGCTGGCCAGAGGCAGTTCTCCCCTTGTTGGATTTCTCATGGGATTCAGACCTCAGTTCTCTGTATCCCCTAACTGAAGAGAATTCTTTAAACCTCTAAGCGGTCCCTCTAAAGCTCCTCTCACTAGGTTATCAAGTGAGAGAGTGTGTACCCCAAGTTTTCCCATGAGGGGGTGGGGTGGAAGGAAGCCACAGCATAATTTCATAAAAGAATCTTCACAAAATGCTCTTCCTTGACCCATAAATATCCTTCCGGGTTTTAGAGCCTCTAACTGATCCTTGAACATGAATTATCCCACTTTTGTATTTCACACTTCTGCACCTTAATGCCTCAGCTGAATTCCCAACATCTTTTTTTTTTTGGCTGCATTGCACAGCTTGAGGGATCTTAGTTCCCCTTCAATGGAAGTAGGGGAATCCTAACCACTAGACTACCAGGGAATTCAAGAAATTCTCTTTTTAGAAAATTTTTATTGGAGTATAGTTGATTTATAACGTTGTGTTAGTTTTGGACATATAGCAAAGTGAATAAGTTATACATATACATGTATTTTTTTTAATTCTTTTCCCATATAGGCCATTAGAGAATACTGAGTAGAAGTCTCTGTGCTATACAGCAGGTTCTTATTAGTTATCTATTTTATATATAGCAGTGTATATATGTCAGTCCCAATCTTCCGATTTATCCCTCCATCCCCTGGTAATCTTAAGTTTCTTTTCTATATCCATGACTCTATTTCTGTTTCGTAAATAAGTTCATTTATACCCTTCTTTTATATTCCACATATAAGTGATATCATATGGTATTTGTCTCTCTGTGTCTGACTTACTTCACTCAGGATAATAATCTCTAGGTAAATCCATGTCACTGCAAATGACATTATTTCATTCTTTTTATGGCTGGGTAACAATCCCAAAGAAAGGCAATGCCAAAGAATGCTCAAACTACCGCACAGTTGCACTCATCTCACACGCTAGTAAAGTCATGCTCAAAATTCTCCAAGCCAGGCTTCAGCAATATGTGAACCGTGAACTCCCAGATGTTCAAGCAGGTTTTAGAAAAGGCAGAGGCACCAGAGATCAAATTGCCAACATCCGCTGGATCATGGAGAAAGCAAGAGAGTTCCAGAAAAACATCTATTTCTGCTTCATTGACTATGCCAAAGCCTTTGACTGTGTAGATCACAATAAACTGTGGAACATTCTGAAAGAGATGAGAATACCAGACCACCGGACCTGCCTCTTGAGAAACCTGTATGCAGGTCAGGAAGCAACAGTCAGAACTGTACATGGAACAACCAACTGGATCCAAATAGGAAAAGGAGTACGTCAAGGCTGTATATTATCACCTTGCTTATTTAACTTATATGCAGAGTACATCATAAGGAACGCTGGGCTGGAAGAAGCACAAGCTGGAATCAAGATTGCTGGGAGAAATATCAATAACCTCAGATATGCAGATGACACCACCCTTATGGCAGAAAGTGAAGAGGAACTCAAAAGCCTCTTGATGAAAGTGAAAGAGGAGAGTGAAAAGTTTGGCTTGAAGCTCAACATTCAGAAAACAAAGATCATGGCATCTGGTCCCATCACTTCATGGGAAACAGATGGGGAAACAGTGTCAGACTTTATTTTTTGGGGCTCCAAAATCACTGCAGATGCTGACTGCAGCCATGAAATTAAAAGACTTACTCCTTGGAAGGAAAGTTATGACCAACCTTGATAATATATTAAAAAGCAGAGACATTACTTTGCCAACAAAGATCCATCTAGTCAAGGCTATGGTTTTTCCCGTGGTCATGTATGGATGTGAGAGTTGGACTGTGAAGAAAGCTGATCGCCGAAGAATTGATGCTTTTGAACTGTGGTGTTGGAGAAGACTCTTGAGAGTCACTTGTACCGCAAGGAGATCCAACCAGTCCATTCTAAAGGAGATCGATCCTGGGTGTTCATTGGAAGGACTGATGCTAAAGCTGAAACTGCAATACTTTGGCCACCTCATGCGACGAGTTGACTCACTGGAAAAGACTCTGATGCTGGGAAAGGTTGGGGGCGGGAGGAGAAGGGGACGACTGAGAATGAGATGGCTGGATGGCATCACCGACTCTGTGGACATGAGTTTGAGTGAACTCCGGGAGTTGGTGATGGATAGGGAGGCCTGGCGTGCTGTGATTCATGGGGTCGCAGAGAGTCGGACACGACTGAGCGACTGAACTGAACTGAACACTGCATTGTATATATGTACCATATCTTCTTTAACCATTTCTCTGCTGATGGACATTTAGGGTGCTTCCATACCCTGGCTATTGTAAATAGTGCTGCAATGAACACTGGGGTACATGTATCTTTTCAAATTATGGTTTTCTCTGGGTATATGCCCAGGAGTGCGATTGTTGGGTCATATGGTAGTTCTATTTTTAGCTTTTTAAGGAACCCCCATACAACATACTGTTCTCTATAGGGGTTGTACCAATTTACCTTCCCACCAACAATGTAGGAGAGTTCCCTTTTCTACACATGCTCTCCAGCATTTACTGTTTGTAGATTTTTGATGATGGCCATTGTGACTGGTGTGAGGTGATACCTCACTGTAGTTCTGATTTGCATTTCTCTAACAGTGATGTTGAGCATCTTTTAATGTACTTTTTAGCTATCCATATGTCTTTTTTGGAGAAATGTCTATTTAGATCTTCTGTCCATTTTTTAACTGGGTTGTTTTTTTGATATTCAGCTACATGAGCTGTTTGCATATTTTGGAAATTAATCCCTTGTCAGTTGCTTTGTTTGAAATATTTTCTCCCATTCTGAGGGCTGTCTTATTGTTTTGTTTCTGGTTTCCTTTGCTATGAAAAGCTTTTAAGTTTAATTAGATCCCACTTGTTTATTTTTACTTTTATTTTCACTATGCTGGGAGGTAGATCAAAAAAGATCTTTGTTAAAGAATGTTCTATATTCTTCTCTAACAGTTCTATAGTGTCCAGTCTTACATTTAGGTCTTTAATCCATTTTGAGCTTATTTTTGTGTGTGGTATTCAGTTCAGTTCAGTTGTTCAGTTGTGTCCGACTCTCCGTGACCCCATGAATCACAGCACGCCAGGCCTCCCTGTCCATCACCAACTCCCAGAGTTCACTCAAACTCATGTCCACAGAGTCGGTGATGCCATCCAGCCATCTCATTCTCTGTCGTCCCCGTCTCCTCCCACCCCCAATCCCTCCTAGCATCAGACTCTTTTCCAGTGAGTCAACTCGTTGCATGAGGTGGCCAAAGTATTGCAGTTTCAGCTTTAGCATCAGTCCTTCCAATGAACACCCAGGATCAATCTCCTTTAGAATGTACTGGTTGGCTCTCCTCGCAGTCCAAGGAACTCTCAAGAGTCTTCTCCAGCACCACAGTTCAAAAGGAAGTGTTTTAATTTCATTCTTTTACATGTAGCTGTCCTGTTTTCCCAGCACCACGTACTGAAGAGACGGTCTTCTTTCCATTGTATATTCCTGCCTCTGTCATAGATTGCTGCTGCTAAGTCACTTCAGTCGTGTCCAACTCTGTGTGACCCCATAGACAGAAGCCCACCAGGCTCCCCTGTCCCTGGGATTCTCCAGGCAAGAACACTGGAGTGGGTTGCCATTTCCTTCTCCAATGTGAAAGTGAAAAGTGAAAGTGAAGTCGCTCAGTCGTGTCTGACCCTTAGCGACCCCATGGACTGCAGCCTACCAGGCTCCTCCATCCATGGGATTTTCTAGGCAAGAGTACTGGAGTGGCTTGCCATTGCCTTCTCCACTGTCATAGATTACGTGACCAAAAATACTAATTCTTGAATGAATCTATTACTTGGCACTGTTTTTGTAAAATTTTAACATGGTATAACAAAGAATCCAAGGTTTTACAGATTATGTTATACACCATAAAAATAAAAGAGCCTGTTGTTCTCTTCTGACCCTTCCAAGTCTGACTATGATTACTATTAATAATAGAAACTGAGAAACTGAAAGACATAGTCACTCTATCCAGCATGGTAAAATTTTGTTTAAAAAATGCAAACTACCCCTAATCCTTCCACATAATTTGATCAAACATTCACACAGGGTTTCCTAATACTGTTGAAGAACAAATATCTTCCAATGGAAGCGATACTATTTAAAATATGGAATAACAACATTCTCTCCATTCCAAGTAAAAGTGCCTATTATGTACGTTCTCAGCACTATCATAGGCTCCTGAGAATATTAAAATAACTAAAATACTTTTCTATCTTCCAATAATTTCCATCTAGTAATATACATATGGAAATAGAGGTCCAACCAGAAAATGGCAACCCACTCCAGTGTTCTTGCCTGGAGAAACCCAGAGATGGGGGAGCCTGGTGGGCTTCTGTCTATGAGGTCACACAGAGTCGGACACGACTGAAGTGACTTAGCAGCAGCAGCAGCAGAACACCATATACAATGTGCTAAATGTCATAAGAGATATAGATTTGAAAAAATGTATAATAAAGAAGGGATTAAAAATCTCCTGAAAATTCACCAGTTTAGAATCCGTAATCAGCAAAGCTTGTTACATACTGCTGTATCTTCTTCTCATTTGCAATACTGTTTTTAAAATGTATGGAGATTATGTTAGTAATAAAATTCAGGTATTTTAAAATGCTAATGACTTCATAGTAGACCTCTTTGGCATTAATATTATTTCTCAATGAATTGTACTTTTATATATTTACTGTTGTTGTAGAGTGGCATAGCTATGTATGTAATGAATTGATTTTGAGGTTGTTGGCACTTCTATAGGATTCAAGTTAGCTATTACATAAAGTCCATTTGCCCTTAAAAAAAAAAAAGAAAGAAAGAAAGTGTGTTTGTACACTCTTATTTGAATGTGTGTGTTTGATGTTAACAGAGAGAAACATCCAAACAAAAGACCAGGTAGGAAAATCTTTTTTATAAAGTAACAATCAATGTGGTTAGCATAAATACAAATTCAGTTCAAATCCTGTATAACTGTTAGCAGTTAGAGTACTGTAACCATAAAAGTACAAATTAAATACAAATTTTAAAAAACAATAAATTACAAACTACATATATATATATATATATATATAAAAGTAACAATCAGCTTTCCAGTTTCCCCATCCAGACTCTCTTTGTTTATTACTCCATACTAAGAACAAATCCTCATTTCTCAGCATGGCCAAAGGAAAATGCAAATCACTCAGAAGTGGTTAGGTTTAATATTTTAAGAGTTTCCTGCATATTAAGTAAAACAAAAATGTTATAACTATGTGGATATAAATGACTACAAGGACAAAATGTTTACAACTGAAAACACCCAAAGGGAAGACTTACTGTAGTTAGATAAAGGCTGATAAATACTCTTTCGCCCTGTTTTGAGAGTTCCAACCCCCATTTCCACTTCTTGGCCTTTTTCACAACAGCTTTGCTCTATAATAGAACATTGGTCTAACAGCCTCAAATAAACATCTAAATATTATTTAACAAAGTTCCAATGACTTTTGGAGCGTGGTGTTGTCTGGCAACTACACAAAAATTCAGAAACGAGTAAACTGTACTTGATTTGTCCATTTTATTGCCAATCGAAAGGTTATTTGGTAGCTGTATTTCACTTAGGAGTGGTTTTGAAGTTATTTGCTATCAACTTCTGTTAGTGGCAGCAGAGTGAAGTGGTCAAGTAAGTCCTCTTACAGATAATAACTGTGTCGGGGGGAAAAAACTTATTTAAACACACTGAGAAATGTTTTAAAACAGACAGAAGTTGGAGGAGAGTTTTCTTCCCTGGTGGCTCAGACCGAAAAGAACTTGCCTGAAATGTGTGAGACCAGGTTCAATCCTTGGGTTGGGAAGATTCCCTAGAGACGGAAATGACAACCCACTCCAGTATTCTTGCCTGGAAAATCCCATGGACAGAGAAGCCTGGTGGGCTACAGTCCACGGTGTTGCAAAGAGTCGGACACAACTGAGCAACTAACACTTCCTTTTCCCTTTTACACTTGGAGAAGCTGAATCTGGAAGAAATAAAAATTACCAGTTTGTGGGCCTTCTTGAAGATCAACAAACTATGAAGATGCTGGGTGGACTAGTAAGGGGCCAGACTAAAGAAAAGCAACAGCTGGAGAGGAAAAAAAAAAAGCAACAGCTGGAAACTATATGAACTGAAGAGAGATATCAGCTGCTGCATACCACAGACAGACAGACTCTGCAGTTTGAGTCCAGGCAAAGTTACTGCCTCCTAGGAACAAAAACTCAATAATACTTGGAAAAACACAATGGAATCAGAGTTGTTTCAAATATTATCTACAATGTTCAAGTATTGAACCTAACATTACTAGGCATCCAAAGAAACATATAATAAATATAAATTGACTCTGAACGGACTCAGATGTTGAATTCAGAAAACAAAAACTACAAAATGTCTATTATAATTATGTTAGAAGTACTGATATTAATGAATAATACTTTAAAAGTAAAATACAGAATTATTGAGTGAATAGATAGGGAATCTCAACAGTGAAATGTAAACTACAAGAAAATGGAAATTTTAGGGGTGAAAAGTACAATAGCTGAAAAAATGCATTATGACAGGCTCATACGTAAGAAAGAATCTGGGAATTTGAAGACAAAAATTACCTAATATAAGAAAAGAGAAAAATAATACTGAAGGAGAATGAACAGTCTCAGAGATCTTAGAATGGAAATCTAGGAGATTTCCACTACAAGAAATCTTAAAGAAAGTTCCACAGACTGAAGGGAAAAGATACCAGTTGACAACTTAGGTCCAAAGGAAGGACTGAAACATACAAACACACACAACACACTGCTTTCTCATATTTCTTTATAAGATATACGACTATTTAAAGCAAAAATTATAACAATGTATGTGCAGGAGTACTTAGTTGCTTCAGTCGTGTCTGACTGTGACTCCGTAGAATGCAGCCCGCCAGGCTCCTCTGTCCACAGAATTTTCCAGACAAGAATACTGTGGGTTGCCATTTCCTCCTCCAGGGGATCATCCTGACCCAGGGATCGAACCCACATGTCCCATGGCTTCTGCATTGGCAGGCAGATTCTTTACCACTGAGCCACCTGGGATAGATGTATTATAATACATCTATAATACATATATTATATATGATAACGGCACTAAAGATGGAAGTAAATGAAAATACACTACCACAAGATTCCTATATTTTATCTGAAGCAATTCCATATCAACTTAAAATACACTGAGATATACACTGTAATCCCTAAATATAGCACTTTTTAAAAATGCAGAAATACATCTTGAAAGCCAATAGAGAAATTAAAATTGATTACTAAAAATTACTTGATTAATGTAAAGGAAGGCAGAAGAGAAAGAACAGAAGAACAAGAGGCAGATGAGACAAATAAAACCAAATAGCAAAATGTCAGATCTAAACATGACCATATCAGTAATGATATTAAAGAAAAATACAGACTCCAAGCAAATGGCAAAGACCGTCCAACTGAATTTTAAAAAATCAAGAATCACTTATATCCTGTTTAAAGAGATGCACTTTAAATACAAACACACAAATAGCTTGGAAATAAAAAAGATGGAAAAAGATATGCCATGAATTAATAACCCTAAGACTGGAATGGCTGTACTAATACCAGACAAAACAGACTTCAAGGTAAGTAGTTTTACTAGAAATAAAGAGGGATTCTACTGATAAAAGTCTCAACACATCAGGAAGATATAACAATGACAAACCTATATACACTTAATATAACACAGCTTCAGAAACACAAGAAGGAAATTTACACCATATTTTTTACTTACCTCAAAATGAATCATAAAAATGAAATTTGAAACTGAAAAGTATAAAACTTCTAGGAAAAAACATAGGAGAAAATCATTGTTACCTTGGGTTAGGCAGATTTCCTAGACACAACATCAAAAACATAATCCATAGAAAAAACTTCACTTCAGCAAAATTAAGAATTACTATTTGAAAGACACTTTTAAGAGAATGAAAAGGCAAGCCATAAACTGGGAGGAAAGACTGGCAAGTTATATATCTTACAAAAAAAAAAAAAAACTGCACCCGGATTATAAAAAGAATTCTCAAAACTCAATAAAAACCAAGCTGCTGCTGCTGCTAAGTCGCTTCAGTCGTGTCCGACTCTGTGCGACCCCATAGCAACCCAATTTAAAAATAGGTAAAAAAGATTTGAACAATTTCTTCACAAAAGATATACAAATGTAAAATAGTCATTTTTGAAAAGATGCTCAACATCATTATCCATGAGGAAAATATAAATTAGAACAATGAAAAAAACCACACACACCTATTCAAATGGCTAAAATGGCTAATCATACCAAGTGTTGGTAAGGATGTTAGGATGTAAGGATGTCATACGCTGCTACTGGGAATTTAAAATGGGACAACCATTTTGGAAAACTGAGTAGAAATTTTTTTTCAGCTAAATACATCCCGATTATATGATCCAACCATTCCACTCCCAGGTATTTACCTAAGAGAAACAAGAGCATATGTCCATACAAAACTTATGTGTACAGATGGTTATAGTTGTCTTATTTCTAACAGTCAAAAACTACAAAGAGCCCAAATATTCAGAAATAAAGTGACTGGATAAACAAATTATGGTATGTTCATATAATGGAACATGTGTGCATGTGTGCTCAGTTGCTTCAGTCGTGTCCGACTCTTTGCAACCCCATGGACTGTAGCCCACCAGGCTCCTCTGTCCATGGAGATTCTCCAGGCAAGAATACTGGAGTGGGTTGTCACGCCCTCCTCCAGGGGATCTTCCCCACCCCGGGATGGAACCCTCATCTCTTATGTCTCCTGCATTGGCAGGTAGGTTCTTTACCACTATTATCACCTGAGAAGCCCACATAATGGAATGCTACCCAGCAAAATACCAGGAGTGAACTACTGAGAAATACAACATGGATGAATGCCAAAATACTCATACACAGCGAAAAAAAGACAAAAAAGGAATACATAAAGCATGATTCCACTTATTAAAAATTTCCTAAAAATATAAGCCAATATACAGGACAGGAAGCATATCGGTGTTCACCTCGTTGTGGAGAGGGATTACAGAGGGAGGGATTGTCAAAGACACAAAGAAACCTGAGTGTGGTGAACATGTTCATTATCTGGACTGTGGTGGTTGTGTCTCACTGGCGTATATATATGGCAAAATTCATCAAATTACCTACTTTATTTCATGTAATACAGCTTATTTCATATCAATTATATAACAATGTTGCTTTTAAAAAAGAGAAACCCTGTATTTATATGAGATGGTAGATGTTCACTAAACTCCACTGTGATCATTTCATGATGTATCTAAGTCAAATAATTATTCTGTATAATCTTATAACTGACACACAACACTGTACATCTCAATAAAACTGGAAGGAAAAAATATAAACCTATATGGGGCTTTTCAACAACAACAAAAAACAGATGTCATAAAAAACGAACACACAAAACAGAACTGACAAAACTAAAGGGAGAACTAGACAAATCCACACTCACAGTTGTATATTTAAGCACATCACTCTCAGTAATTAATAGAACAGGAAGACCAAAATATAAATGTCTGGATGACAACATCAAGCAGCTTAACTGACATTTGCAGAACACTATATCCAACACCAACTGCAGAAAGCTGTTTGCTCTGCCAGCGAAATTTTTAATCACTGATGAGGATAGAGAGAGATGGGGAAAGATGGAAGGCGAACTAACACACACAAAATGCCACTTAATCCATGGGTAGTGCCTGCATAAAACTGTCATCAGATTCTCAGGCAACACTGTGAAGTATTATGTTCATTTTAAAGATGGGGAAAAAACAGATTAGAGGTATTTAGCAACTTGCCAAGGTTATTTATGCAACTCTGGTGAGATTCAAGGTGGAAAAAAGAATAAGAAAATATGGCCAAAGTCCTTCATTAAAAAACATCCACCAGACTTCCCTGGTGCGCAGTGGGTGAGAATCCGCCTGCCAATGCAGGGGACACGGGTTCAATCCCTGGTCTGGGAAGACTCCACATGCCGTGGAACAGCTAAGCTCATGCGCCACAACTACTGAGCCCATGCTGTAGAGCCTGTAAGCTGCAGCTACTGAAGCCTGCATGCTCGAGGGCCCAGGAGCCACAACTAATGAGCCCCTATGCCGCAACTATGGAAGCCCACTTGCTGTAGGGCCAGCAAACCCAACTACTGAACCTGCGTGCTGCAGCTACTGGAGCCTGTGCTCCACAACGAGAGGAGCCTCCACAATGCGAAGCCCACCCCCCACCACAAGAGTAGCCCCCACAACTAGAGAAAGCCCGTGGTGCACAGTAACAAAGACCCAGTGCATCCAAAATAAATATTAAAAAAAAAATCCACCAGAGAAAAAGGAACCCTCCTACACTGTTGGTGGGAATGTAAACTGGTGCAGCCAAGGTGGAGAACAGTATTGTTGCTGTTTAGTCGCTAAGTCATATCAAACCCTTTGCAACCCCATGGACTGCAGCACACCAGGTTTCCCTGTCCTTCATTATCTCCCAGAGTTTGCTCCAACTCATGTCCATTGAGGCGGTGATGCCATCCAACCATCTCGGCCTCTGTCGCCCCATTCTCCTCCTGCCCTCAACCAGAACAGTATGGAGGTTCCTTAACAAATGAAAAACGAGAGTTGCTATATAATCCAGCAATCTCACTCCTGGCATATATCTGGAAAAACAAAAGCTCTAATTGGAAAATGCACCCCAAGGTTCACTACAGCACTACTTACAAAAGCCAAGACATGGAAGCAATCTAAGTGTCCACTGACAGATGGGTAATTAAAAAGATGTGGTGTCTCTATACATAGTGGAATACTATTCAGCCACAAAAACTGAAATAACGCCATTTGCAGCCACAGGGATAGACCCAGAGATTATCATACTAAGTGAAGTAAGTCAGAAAGAGAAAGACAAATATTAAATACCATAAGATATCACTTATGTGTGGAGTCTAAAATATGATACAAACAAATTTATTTACAAAACAGAAACACAGACATGGAAACATGGTTATAAAAGGGGAAATGGGGTAGGGGAGGGATAAGTTAGGAGTTTGGGATTATCAGATAAAAACTACTATATATAAAATAAACAATAAGGTCCTACTATACAACCCAGGGAACTTTATTCAATATCCTGTAATAAACCATAATGAAAAACAATAGGAAATATATATGCTGGAATATATACATATATATATCTGAATCACTTCACTGTACACCAGAAACTAACACCTTGTATACTTTGACTTTTAAAACAATTAATTAAATAGCAAAGAAATGAAAGAATATGAAAGCAGTATAAAAGATTAACAAAACTAAAAGCTGGTTCTTTGGAAAAGATAAACACAACTGACAAAACTTCAGCTAGACTAACCAAACAAAAACGACAGGACTCAAATGAGTAATATTGTAAATGTATACGTACAGCATGGTGACTATCAGTTAACATACTATATTGTACACTTGGAAGTTGCTATGAGCATAAATCCTAAAATGGTTACCACAAAAAATAAAGTTGTAACCATGTGAGGTGATAGATGTGTTAACCTATTTGTGGTAATCATTTCACACTACGTATGTATATAAAATAAACACACTACACCCTCAAAAAAAAAAAAAAAACTACCAGGTACCATACTTGATGCTGATAAAAATCTATCCTACTCTGGAGAAGCTCACAATCTAACTTAATTACATTATGGTTTTCTCCAGATATATGACCAGGAGTAGGACTGCAGGATCATATGGTAGCTCTATTTTTAGTTTTTTAAGGAACCACCACACTGTTCTCCCTAGTTGCTGTACTAATTTACATTCCAAGCAACAGTGTAGGAGGGTTCCCTTTTCTCCACACCCTCTCCAGCAATTATTGTTTGTAGACTTTTTGATGATGGCCATTCTGACTGGTGTGAAGTGATATCTCATTATAGTTTTGATAGAAATCTTTCTCTCTTGCTCATAGCACTAAAGGAAAGAAAGAACTGTCTTAGCCAAATCAAAATTATCTCTGCCATTCTGTTTAATTTCAAAATCAGACAGCTATTGAAAGGACAATAGTGAAAAAGTAGACAGGTAACCAAGTAAGGATTCAAATGGGTGCGATGAGATGAGCTAGAGCCCCGTAAGAGGGACCCCTGCCTTGGTCCCCCCATCAAACGGCACTGATACAGTAAGACTCATAACCCTGAACAGTCTTCCTTGTTCAGGCTTCAGAGAAGCACATCTCCACACCTGTTGTCCTATGTCCAGGAAGCGAAAGGAGATTTCACCTAAACGTCATGAAGTAAGCTGTGGCTGTGCCACTACCACACTCAGACTGGCACCAGAGAGGCCTTAGATGCCTGCAGAGAAGGAGCAGGAGAAGCACTCAGCTAAGAGGTAAGAGAAAAGCAAAATCCTTCCTCCTAGCCCCAACACAATCGATTCTTTCATAAAGAAGCCTTACTTCAAAGCAGTGTCGAGTATTCATTTCCTGCGCCATTCATGGTTCTGGCGTACTAAGCAGCATGGTTGTCGTAACTATTGGTGAATACATACACATATTGGTGAACGAGTAATATGAATGACACATGACACCGCTTATGCAGGGAATTAACAGACACTGAACACTAGAACATTTCTGATTTTATTAAACTAATAAAATTTTAATAAATTTCAAAAATAAATCAAATTCAGCTATAAACAGTTTGTATTTCAAAATTAAAGTTCTTGATATTCTGTATTTTGCCTTTTGATTTTTTTCTCTCACATAATAATTTAAAAGAGATATAATTCATACACCATAAAATTAGATCTTATAAAAGTCAGTGGTATTCATATTCACAAAGTTATGCAATCATCATCATCCAATTACAGACCATTTTCCTCACCCCAAACAGAAACCCTGTACCCACTTGTAGTCACTCCCATTCCTTCTTCCCCAGATCCCCTGGTAACCACTAATCTGCTTTCTGTCTTTATAGAATTGCCTATGCCATTATTCTTGCCTGCAGAATTCCACGGACAGAGGAGCCTGAAGGGCCATAGTCCATGGGGTTGCAAAGAGTCAGACATGACTGAGAAATTTTTCATCATTCTGGACATAAGAGATTACCAGGTGGCGCTAGTGGTAAAGGATCTGCCTGCCAGTGCAGGAGACTTAAGAGATGCCAGGTTGGATCCCTGGGTCAGGAAGATCCCCTGGAGGAGGGCATGGCAATCCACTCCAGTATTCTTGCCTGGAGAATTCCATGGACAGAAGAGCCTGGCGAGCTATGATCCATAGGGTCACAGAGTCAGACACAACTCAAGCAGCTTAGCATGCACACATTCTGGATGTAAAACATGTTCCCTTTTTTTTTTTTTCTAATTTTTTTAATTGAAGGATAATAGCTTTACAGAATTTTGTTGTTTTCTGTCAAACCTCAACCTGAATCAGCCATAGGTATACATATATCCCCTCCCTTCTGATCGTCCCTCCCATCTGCCTCCCCAGCCCACCCCTCTAGGCTGATACAGAGCGCTGTTTGAGTTTCCTAAGCCACACAGCAAATTCCCCTTGGCTGTCTATTTTACATATAGTGATATAAGTTTCCATGTTACTCTCTCCATACATCTCACCCTCTCCTCGCCTCTCCCCACATCCACAAGTCTATTCTCTATGTCTGTTTCTCATTTTTGTCTAGCTTCTTTCATTTAGCATAATGTTTTCAAAGTTCATCCAATTTGTAGGATATGTCAGTATTCTGTTCCTTTTTGTGACTGAGTAATATTTCATTTACGAATATACCACATGTCATTTATCCATTCATTGATTGATAGACACCTAGATTGTTTCCTCTTTTTAGTCATTATGAACAGCACTACTGTGAATATTTGTGTACAAATTTCTATGGGCACATATATTTTATTTTTTCCTTTGCTGCCTGTGCTTATGATGTCATAGCTAGGAAATCACTGCCTTATCCAAGGTCATGAAGATTTATGCCTATGTGTTCTTCTGATAGTTTTACAGTTTCAGCTTAAATCCTTAATCCATTTTTAATTAGTTTGTGTATATGGTATAAGATAAAGAGTCCATATTCATTCTTAATGTGGCTGTCCAGTTGTTCCAACACCATTAGTTAAAGACTATCCTATCCCCCACTGAATTGTTTTGGCTTGCTTTGTCTTAATAATTTTTAATATTTAGGACAAAAAATCATACCATTTAAAAAACAAAATTTTACTTTTTAGTTTTACATACATAACTGTGACACAATAAATTGCGCATAAAGTGGTCAGCGAGAAGCTCTGGCATGTATATGCTCATGCAACCACTTCTACGATCAAGACAATGAATATTTCTATCACTCAAAAAGTTTCTTCATGACCCTCTGTAATTCTTCCCTCCTGTCACCTCCCTGTCACAACACTGATTCATTTTCTGTCACCGCAGATTAGTTTTTAGACTTATTTACATAACTGGAATCATACAATATCTACTTTGGTTTATACTTTTACTTTTTTTTTTTTGCCACGCCGTAAGGTATGTGCAATCTTAGTTCCGCAACCAGGGATTGAACCCGTGCTCCCTGCAGTAAAAGTGCTGAGTCCTAACCACTGGACAACTAGAGAATTCCTACATTTACTTTTCTCATTGGTTGCACTTGGGTCTTTGTTGCTGCACAAGGGCTTTCTCTAGTTGCAGCTAGTTGCAGTAAGTGGGGGCTACTGAATACATTATTTTTACATCCTTAAATCATCATAGACTAGGTCTTGTTACTAGTACACCAAAATATCTTGATAACAGTGGTTTTGCTGAAATAAGGTAAATAATTTTATATAATAATTACATAGTAAGTTTTGAATATCTGTCTTTATTTTACTTTATTACTCTTCCAAACATCACAGGTCTATCAAAAGAAAACACTTTAAATAATAACTGAATTGATAACTGAATTGACTGAATTCAATTATCTTTGATATTTTGCTTTCAGTTATTTAAAACCACAACTTTACATATTTCCTAGTTTTGTTGCCATGAAGGCTGTCAAGGTACAGAGCATATCTTAACCATATTCAGACATACGGTACGTAGGACTCCACTTGTACTTTAGAAGTAGGCTGGGTTGGCAACATTCTGTTTCTTCATAAGAGTGTTTATAATTATCTTTCAAAATATACAGGCAAGCTTTTGCTCTTTTCTATACACAGGTTCCTTTGTGGCTCAGCTGGTAAAGAATCCAAATGCAATGCGGGAGATCTGGGTTCGATCCCTGGGTTGGGAAGATCCCCTGGAGAAGGGAAAGGCTACCCACCCCGGTATTCTGGCCTGGAGAATTCCATGGGCTGTATAGTGAATGGGGGTCACAAAGAGTCAGACACGACTGAGCTACTTGCACTTATACACAGGTTATATTTCACAGTAAAAGAAAGAGGAAAGGAACAAGCATCTCAGAAGGCCAAACATTGATGAATACTATACATCCTCCAGCTAAACTTAGTATAAAGAATGGTGAACTTCCCTGGGTGGTCCAGTGGTTAAGATTCGGTGCTTCCACTGCAGGGTGCGAGGGTTCAATCCCTGATCAAGGAACAAAGACCCGTATACTGCGCAGCGCAGCCAGAGGGGAAGAAAAGAATGGGTGGACTCACTATGTTCACTTTGTTTACATGTGAATTCAGCTTTTGGAGGATTTGAACCAAACCGACAGCTCTCCAGGATGTCACTCGCTGAGGCAACCAGGGAGGGGAGGGACCTTCTACACAGACCAACTCCAATACTATCAGAAGGGCTGGGAGGGAAACCAAGGGAAAGAACATCCAAGCAGCACCGTGACAGGCCAGGCAGAGAGCCAAGGGCTTTCCACATACATATGTCATTTAAGCTTTGCAACAGCTCTGGCAGACAAGGACTATAGGCTCCATTCCACTGGGAGGAAAGCTAAAACTCACAAAGATTACTTCTCCAAAAAGCCACAGAGCTGGTTAGTAGAGTGCTGGCTCAGGGCCAGATTGCTGAGGATTCATTCACCAAATACACCAAATTGACTGACTTGTCAATGACAGAAGAAAGATCTAGGAATTGGAAAAACAAGCAAACCATCAAGATGAATAAGATGATCAACCAAGGGGTTCAAAGACCAGATTCCAGTCTCAGCTCCTTGACATCACACACCTCCCTGTCTGAAATACACTCCTGCCATCCTGTACCCCATTTATTCATTTATTCCAACTATTACTAGGTAATAATTATTTTTTAAAAAAAGCATTTGTTTCACCATTCTAGGAATCAGTGAATTAAAATGGACTGGAATGGGTGAATTTAACTCAGATGACCATTATATCTACTACTGTGGGCAGGAATCCCTTAGAAGAAATGGAGTAGCCATCATGGTCAACAAGAGTCCGAAATGCAGTACTTGGATGCAATCTTAAAAATGACAGAATGATTTCTGTTCATTTCCAAGGCAAACCATTCAATATTACAGTAATCCAGGCCTATGCCCCAACCAGTAACACTGAAGAAGCCGAAGTTGAACGGTTCTATGAAGACCTACAAGACCTTGTAGAACTAACACCCAAAAAAGATGTCCTTTTCATTTTAGGGGACTGGAATGCAAAAGTAGGAAGTCAAGAAACACCTGGAGTAACAGGCAAATTTGGCCTTGGAGCACGGAATGAAGCAGGGCAAAGGCTAATAAGAGTTTTGTCAAGAGAATGCACTGGTCATAGCAAACACCCTCTTCCAACAACACAAGAGAAGACTCTACACATGGACATCACCAGATGGTCAACACCAAAATCAGATTGATTATATTCTTTGCAGCCAAAGATGGAGAAGCTCTATACAGTTAGCAAAAAGAAGACCAGGAGCTGACTGTGGCTCAGATCATGAACTCCTTATTGCCAAATTCAGACTTAAATTGAAGAAAGTAGGGAAAACCACTAGACCATTCAGATATGACCTAAATCAAATCCCTTATGATTATACAGTGGAAGTAAGAAATAGATTTAAGGGACTAGATCTGATAGATAGAGTGCCTGATGAACTCTGGACGGAGGTTTGTGACATTGTACAGGAGACAGGGACCAAAACCATCCCCATGGAAAAGAAATGCAAAAAAGCAAAATGGCTGTCTGAGGAGGCCTTACAAATAGCTGTGAAAAGAAGAGAAGTGAAAAGCAAAGGAGAAAAGGAAAGATATAAGCATCTGAATGCAGAGTTCCAAAGAATAGCAAGGAGAGATAAGAAAGCCTTCCTCAGTGATCAATGCAAAGAAATAGAAGAAAACAACAGAATAGGAAAAACAAGAGATCTCTTCAAGAAAATTAGAGATTCCAAGGGAAGATTTCATGCAAAGATGGGCTCGATAAAGGACAGAAATGGTATGGACTTAACAGAAGCAGAAGATATTAAGAAGAGGTGGCAAGAATACACAGAAGAACTGTACAAAAAAGATCTTCATGACCAAGATAGTCACGATAACGTGATCACTGACCTAGAGCCAGACATCTTGGAATGTGAAGTCAAGTGGGCCTTAGAAAGCATCACTACAAACAAAGCTAGTGGAGGTGATGGAATTCCAGTTGAGCTATTTCAAATCTTGAAAGATGATGCTGTGAAAGTGCTGCACTCAACATGCCAGCAAATTTGGAAAACTCAGCAGTGGCCACAGTACTGGAAAAGGTCAGTCTTCATTCCAATCCCAAAGAAAGGCAATGCCAAAGAATGCTCAAACTACCGCACAACTGCACTCATCTCACACGCTAGTAAAGTCATGCTCAAAATTCTCCAAGCCAGGCTTCAGCAATATGTGAACCGTGAACTCCCAGATGTTCAAGCAGGTTTTAGAAAAGGCAGAGGCACCAGAGATCAAATTGCCAACATCCGCTGGATCATGGAGAAAGCAAGAGAGTTCCAGAAAAACATCTATTTCTGCTTCATTGACTATGCCAAAGCCCTTGACTGTGTGGATCACAATAAACTGTGGAAAATTCTGAAAGAGATGGGAATACCAGACCACCTGACCTGCCTCTTGAGAAACCTGTATGCAGGTCAGGAAGCAACAGTCAGAACTGTACATGGAACAACAGACTGGTTCCAAATAGGAAAAGGAGTATGTCAAGGCTGTATATTGTCACCTTGCTTATTTAACTTATATGCAGAGTACATCATGAGGAACGCTGGACTGGAAGAAGCACAAGCTGGAATCAAGATTGCTGGGAGAAATATCAATCACCTCAGATATGCAGATGACACTACCCTTATGGCAGAAAGTGAAGAGGAATTCAAAAGCCTCTTGATGAAAGTGAAAGAGAAGAGTGAAAAGGTTGGCTTGAAGCTCAACATTCAGAAAACAAAGATCATGGCATCTGGTCCCATCACTTCATGGGAAATAGATGGGGAAACAGGGGAAACAGTGTCAGACTTTATTTTTTTGGGCTCCAAAATCATTGCAGATGCTGATTGCAGCCAGGAAATTAAAAGATGCTTACTCCTTGGAAGGAAAGTTATGACCAACCTTGATAGTATATTAAAAAGCAGAGACATTACTTTGCCAACCAAGGTCCGTCTAGTCAAGGCTATGGTTTTTCCCGTGGTCATGTATGGATGTGAGAGTTGGACTGTGAAGAAAGCTGAGTGCCGAAGAATGGATGCTTTTGAACTGTGGTGCTGGAGAAGACTCTTGAGAGTCCCTTGGACTGCAAGGAGATCCAACCAGTCCATTCTAAAGGAGATCAGTCCTGGGTGTTCATTGGAAGGACTGATGCTAAAGCTGAAACTCCAATACTTTGGCCACCTCATGCGACGAGTTGACTCACTGGAAAAGAGTCTGAGGCTAGGAGGGATTGGGGGTGGGAGGTGATGGGGACGACAGAGAATGAGATGGCTGGATGGCATCACTGACTCGATGGACATGGGTTTGAGTGAACTCCGGGAGTTGGTGATGGACAGGGAGGCCTGGCGTGCTGTGATTCATGGGGTCACGGAGAGTCGGACACAACTGAACAACTGAACTGAACTGATGCTTATATAATGTGTACTCAGCTGGTAAAGAATCTGCCTGCAATGCAGGCAGTTCGATTCCTGGGTTGGGATGATCCCTTGGAGGAGGTGGTGGCACCCTACTCCAGTACTCTTGCCTGGAGACTCCCCATGGACAGAGGAGCCCAGCAGGCTACAGTGCATGGGGCCTGCCAAGAGTGAGACACGCCTGAGCAACTAAGCACACAATGTGTGCTATACACCAGGGAGTCTAGGTGCTTTTCTTAACTATCAGCCCATTTAATTCTCATAACAACCCTACGTGGAAGGCACCATCACGATCCCTCTTTCACCTAAGGAAACCAAGGAACAGAGAAATTAATTTGCCTCAGATTGTGTGTGTGTGAAAGTCACTCAGTCGTGTCCAACTCTTTGTGACCCCATGAACTATACAGTCCATGGAATTCTCTAGGCCAGAATACTGGAGTGGGTAGTCATTCCCTTCTCCAGGGGATATTCCCAACCCAGGGATCAAATCCATGTCTCCCACATTGCAGGCGGATTCTTTACCATCTGACCCACCAGGGAAGCCCAAGAATAATGGAATGAATAGCCTATCCCTTCTCCAGCGGATCTTCCCGACTCACGAATGGAACTGGGGTCCTCTGCACTGCAGGCAGATTCTTTACCAGCTAAGCTACTAGGGAAGCCCGAAGATTACAGAGCTAGTAAGTAACCTAGTCAGGATTCAAACACAAGCAGCTGGATCGTGCTCTTAACCACTATACTTTGCTACCTACTAAAAAATATATTATCCTGAAAAACAAAACAAAAACAAGATTTTTGTACCAGATTATCCTGGTGGGAAAAAGCTACTCTATTATCCTGGAGGACTCAAAACAGAGATGGGCAGGTGGCAGCATGGATGATGGCTAAATGGAACTCAAGTCTGGAGTCAGTGGATAGGGTTACACTGGCAGAAAGAGAGGTCAACAATAGCAGCAAACAAAAGTGGCCTCTCTGCCCAGTAAGACTGCAGCCTCCCGAGGGCAGGTGTAATGCCTGTGTGTGTGTGTGTATGTGTGTGTGCGCGTGTGCTGAGTCGCATTAGTCATGTCTGACTCTTTACAATCCCATGGATTGTAGTCCACCAGGCTCCTCGGGAGTGGGCTGCCCTACAAGACCACAAGGCAGCTCAATACACAACAGGATACCTGGTGCTGAGAGTCAATCAACTATGGCACCCAAAAAAAGGCAGTCTTGGGGAAAAGTGTCTCTTTCCAGGCACTATTCATACGTAAACACAAAGGAAATGGCCACACTTCAGCGACAGGTTCACTGAAGACTGTCACACAAGCTTCCATACTATAAAAGAAAACCTCTATGCGAATTTAACAGGAAGTTCTGCTCCCCCAGAAATCAGTGTGCTGACTCCAATGCACTGCAATTCATCTAGAACGCATTCTCCCTGACCCATACACACACACGCACACTCCAGTACCAACATGCACCTCACGTTTTTGTTGTGACAAAAGTACAGCGTTTTTGTATCTATACAAAGAGGTGCTTTAAAGCAAACTAGATATTCTGATACTGTGATGTGTCTCATAATTAAATATTCCACTTCATAACTCAAATGTAGGCTTCCATAATTTAAAGTGTGATGGTCTGAAATTAACATCAAACCTGATTTTGAAATTCTCGTTAAGTAAATTATTTTCCCTCAAGCAGATGTAATCCAATGTGCCAAGGTCCCTCTCTCTACCTCCCTCCCCTCCCAAAAAGTAAAATTTCAAAGTAATGATGAAAAAATGAAGAAATAACCTCTCTATCAATTGTCTCAGACCTTCTCCAAACAGGTTTAACAGGATTTCTACTGATTACTTTGTCCCGTTGCCTTTCATTTACCTCTTGTCACAACCAAAAACCCAAGAGGAAAAGGGTAATTTGGATGGAAGAACTATCAGTAAACATCCTGAATATGGGATCCCATCCTCAGGGTGCTTGGCTTTACATCATGGAAGACTTGAGTCCCAAGTGGCAAGTCTGTAGTTATACAAATTTGAAACTGAAAAACCACTTTGAATTAAACTGAATTTAAATACAAAGTAACAGTTTTATCACTAAAAGAGTATTTGTCAAGTATGTACTTTGTTCTTCCACTCTGATAAAGCTGGTTTTATAAACAATAAGTAACTATTAAAGCCACCAAAAAAAGCAAAACATTGATAATTCGAACAAACCCTGATACACTGCCTGCTCACTAAAGCTTTACCCTCAGTTAAAGTACCATATCAGGTAGGGATTATTTTTCCTCTTTTCCAACACTGAACTTAACCATATTGTTAGTTTCACATGGTTCCAAATCACTGTATTTTTCCATTTCCCCTTGGCACTCTTGGAAGCCTGACAGACTGCATGGAAAGATGAAGACTTTCCAAGGTCCAAACACACAGCTGCTCCTTCCAAGGCCGGCTCTAAAACTGACGTGGCTGCCTGGTAGGCATCACCCCAATCAATTATTAATGCCCTGTAGCCTTTTCACATTCCACTCTTCTCACTGGAGAGGCTTATTACTTAACTTAAAAACCCTGATAACATAATGTTAAATGAAAAATGAATATGCTATAACTATGTACAAATTATACACAAACAAACACAAGAACTGGAAGTGAATGTGAAAAAATAAAAACAGCCAATTTGCTAGGATAAAGGTTTTTCTTGATTCATAAATTACTATTATTATATTGTTTCTGCAATAAAAACCACTAAAGAGGTAATAATCACAATCTGTCATTAGTTAAGCCCCCTTCTCTAAGGGATAACACATACTCTTTTGAAGAAACAAAGGTACTGATTTTCTCCTCAATAAACAGCATTTTTTAAACATTTTTATTTATTTATTTTTGGCTATGCTGGGTCTTTGTTGTGGCACATGGCCTTTCTCTAGCTGCGGTGATCAGGGGTTACTCTTTGTCGCAGTGTGTGGGCTTCTCTTTTTGCAGAGCACAGGCTCCAGGCATTCAGCTTGCAAGCCTAGTTGCTCCATGGTATGTGGGATCTTCCCGGACTAGGGATCGAACTCGCGTCCCCTGGCAGGTGATTTCCTAACCAGTAGACCACTAGGGATGTACCAATAAATAGCCTTTTTTAATGGACTGCGCTTCACATGCATACAGACAGAACTCTTCAGACTAAAGAGGTTTATTACATGGTCCATGGAATGAACTTCTATATTCTTTCTTAAAACTAACTGGTATTCTCTTGATCAGCTAGTGCCACTCCCCCCGCTTCTTATCAGACCACTAAATAACCAATTAGTAACCGATAAATATATAAAAGTGTGAAGAAGCGATTAAGAGCATAGTCTCTACTCTAGAGTTAAGCATGGGTTTGAGCCCTGGCTTCGCTGACCTGCTCTGGGACCACAAGCAGATTAAACTCTCTCTGCCTCATTTTCCTCAAAAGTGGAAAGACCAGCACCTATCCTGGATGGTTCAAGGATTAGTAGAATAATGTAGGTAGAAAAGTGTATAACTAGCTTTCCATAAGCACTCAATAAATGTTAGCGACTGTAATAATTATATATGACTGTAACATTTATTGGTAATTATCATAGCTAAACAGATGGAATAATTCAAAGAAACAAACTTCTCAAGGACCAGAACCCTGTTCTGAAAAGAAAACACAGGAGTACACCTGTTTCTGGCCTCGGCGGAGATAAGAAAAATACTGACAGAGCTTCAGACCACACAGCCAAGGCGGCCGCGTCGGGGTTGTGCTGCCTGAATTCACAGGGAGCCTGGGAGAGAAGTGGTCCACGCAGGCTTCCTCACACCTCAAGAAGCCACAGTTTAAACAGCATCCCTCATCTCCGTGCAACAGAATCTTGCTCTTCCCTTCACTCCTGCACTTTCGCATCTCTGTTTCACATCCGGTGTTCAGAAACTGTCTCCTTACTCTTTCCCTTCACTCTGTCTCCACCTGGAAGGAATGTCTTCCATTCCCTTTAGACAGCTTGTTAGAGAAACAGGTAACAGGAAACCGTGGCACTGGAGAGCTGACTCGGTGAGAACACACGATAAACAGCATCCTTTATCAGATGAAGTGTCAACCAGCCGAACACCGTGCAGTGTCCTAACTGCTTATCTGCTACATACTACTCTTACAACATAGAAGATTGCCAGTTATAGGAAGAAAGAAATGTTTCATCCATACCTTTGTCTCTTTCACGGCATCTGGTTTTGGGCTTGCCCCCACGTGTACACATCCCTTCCCTGCTCAAGACCCCACACTTCAAAAAAAAAACTCAAGCTCTTCACCCTGGCCGCTCCACCTCTCCACACGGACAACATCTTTCTACTCTGTGCCACTCTCACCCTTGGCACCTCTGTCTTCCTTCTCCTAGAAGAGGGCTTCCCTGGTGGCTCAGATGGTGAAGAATCTGCCTGCAATGCAGGAGACCTGGGTTCAATCCCTGACTATTCCCACAGATTTTCACATGACCATGGCCATCTTGGGACTCAGATCAAATGGCACTTTCTTCCACAGGACTTCCCAACTAATGCCCCTTTCAAGCATTGTGCCCTGTTACTTTCCTCAAAGTCCTGGCCACTCGATCAACTTCATATTGACTCATTTACCATTCCTACTATTAAAATGTAACTTCTGTTAGAATAAGGACCCTGTCTGTCTAGTTCATCATTGTGTCCCTGATCCCTAGCCCGGCGACTAGCACAGAGAAAGGGCTCTTGATTTTTGTGGAGCTAACAGATCAATGACTGACAACCTCTGAAGATGATAATGCTCCCTAATAGTTACTGACTGTCTACTGCTTGCCTCCACCATGCTGAACACTTTGTACTCATTATCTCATTTAAACATCCCCCATTTTACATATGAGAATACCAAAGCTCAGAGAGGTTAACGTGTTGTAAAATCACTCAGACAGTGACTGGCAGAGCCAGGATTCTGGTCCGATTCGTAAAATAATACATAAGAACATATTCTTAGCCATAGCGCTGCACTATCTCCAAGTCAGAGTTCTTTGTCTGTTAATATGATAATAACCATGTCATCTCACATGACTTAACATGTTTATTACAAGGAACAAATATATAAAAACAGATTGGAAAACATAAAATGGCTATGCAGATATATTACCATATCTTAAAACAGTCACAAACTGCATCTAACTAGGTCAAAAAGAAACTCAATAAGCAATAAAATTCTTTAATCTCACACTTCATCTCTGGCACAGCTGTCAGCAGCGGCATGATTCTGACACTCTAAGATATACTTTAGCATAAGTCAATGCATGTTCTCTCCACCTACCCTTCAGCTGCAACTGCATAATTATGAAATATGGGGAAGAAGCCAACCGATTAGTGACCAAAAAACGACCTATAAACACCAAGAAAATACTCCTGGCGAAATCAGCTTCACCTTTATAACCATAACCAAATACCAGCACACTGGTTCCTCATTCACCATGTGGAGTAAACAGGATAATTGGAGCAGTCTTCAAAATCTTAGTATCTCTGATTCTAGGTCTCTAAGATAATTTTCACTAAAACAGTAAGTGGTTCTCATCTGTAAATCTAAAACTAAGGCACTACTGATTATAACTCTTAACATTTACAACAAATAGTATATACATATAAACATATGCCATAAAATGTGCATGTACCTGTGTCGGATTCAAGTCATAATTGCCACGCATGTCTTCACTAAGAATGTATGATATAAGTCAATCGATATGAAGCCAAGAAAGGAACAAGGAGTTTGGAGTCCGAAAATCCAGGTTTATGCCCTAAGTTATCCAGGTACGTCCTTTTTGAGCTAGTCAATCTGAGACTCAGTTTCCTCAACTGTACAATGAGGATGAGGATACTGATGATAATAATAGGAACAAGACCACCACCATCCTACGTGTTGGGCAAGTTAGGATTGAGGGTGTTATTTATGCAAAAATACACCAGAAAACCTAAAGCAGTGAACACACTTTACACTTTTTGTATAGTAGTTGGCAATTCTAACAGCAAATATCCAGTAAAGATAAAAACTTCTATTGATACTCAGGAATGAAGAGAGTTGCAGGAAATACTTATTTAACCATAGAAATATCCAAAGAATTACACTCCCTTATTCAGACTATCTAGAAAAACTTAATAAAGGCAAAAAGATCCCAAGTACAATTTGATGAGACATACAGGAGTTTTTTAGTGAACGCAAGTCAGACAGTTTTTCAATGAGTCTTAATCCTAATATCTTCTTGTAAATGTATCCTGGTTATTCAGAACATACCTTTCTAGTAATTTCAAGGAAGGTAAGAGAGAACCACTCCATGCCCATACACATTTATCAAAACATACTTCAGTATTCTTGCCTGGAGAATCCCCATGGACAAAGGAGTCTGGCGGGCTACAGCCCATGGCGTCACCGAGTCAGACACAACTGAGCAACCAAGCACAGCACAGAACAGCACTACCAATTCTACAAAGGCTTGCCCCAAAGTACTGCTATTCCCTGGAGATGAACTAATACTCTGTAATTTCATAACACTGTTTTTAAGGTTGATAATGTGAGCTTTAGTGTGGTTATAGAAACAGAAAGATCTTCGAATTAAAATATGTCTGCAGATTTCATTATCTATTTAGATCTAGTTGAGGAATTTAGATACAAAAGTAAAGACTCATTCAGGGTTAAAATTAACTTCATTAATAAAATTTAAGATACTGTAATAAGATACTTTTCGAGGGACTTCCCTGGTGGTCCAGTGGCTAAGACTCCATGCTCCCAATGCAGGGAGCCTGAATTCTATCCCTGATCAGGGAACTAGATCCCACATGCCACAGCTGAAAGATCTTGCAAGCTGCAACTAAAAACTGGTGTGGCCAAATAAAAAAAGAAAAAAAATTTTTTTAAAAAGATACTTTTCTAACTATATTTCATCTTCCCCACACAGCAGTTCTAAGGTTAAAGAAGTATGACTATCTTTAATGAATTGCACTATTTAGCCATTAGCACTTATGAAGCCAAGCACCCCTAAAACTGACTTGCCTTACCAAGTTTATGATTGATCTCTCTATTCCCAGCTGGCTCAGACCAGTAAAGAATTTGCTTGCAACACGCGAGGCCCAGGTTCAATCCCTGGGTCGGGAAAGTCCCCTTGAGAAGGGAATGGCAACCCACTCCAGTATTCTTGCCTGGAAAATTCCATGGACAGAGGAGCCTGGTGGGCTACAGTCTATGGGGTCAGAAAGAGTCAGAAATGACTGAGTGACCAACACTTTCACTATTCAAAACTTTATTCCCTTTGGTGTCCTGTCTGACCTCAATCCTGTGCTAACTGAACATTAATCAACCAGAGCTTGATGACTAAGACTGCTGTTGTTGATAACATTGTTAATGTACTAAAATTGCTGTTGTAGATATTATCATTAAGGTAAAACTCAGATTATCTCTCCAGGTCCAGATGAGCTCAAAATCTCCAGAGCCATGGACCACCTGGGCAGAGAACTGTAAACTGAGTCATCCTGTCTCCTGAAATCACAATTAAGAAACGTCACAGAAATGTCAGAAGATGATGACTAACCCCAGATGCTTTGTTCTTTCCTTTTAAAACATCGCCAACTCAAAGACCGAGCTGGAGTAGATCTGAGGCTTGTCTCCCACCGCCATGCTTGGGGCCTTGAACTAAGCCCTTTTGTTGTTTGCCGTTTCAGTCACTAAATTGTGTCCGACTCTTTTGTGACACCATGGACTGTAGCCCACCAGGCTCCTCTGTCCACGTGATTTCTCCACCAAGAATATTGGAGTGGGTTGTCATTTTCTTCTCCAGGGGATTTTCCCAACCCAGGGATCGAATCTGCCTCTCCTGCATTGCAGGTGGATTCTTGACCACTGAGCCACCCGGGAAGCCCCTATTTCGCTGCAAATGCCTTCTGTGGAGTTTGGCTTTCAGTACCACGGGCACACAAGCACACTTTTGATTCAAAATCTTACTAATCAACAGAGGGGAAAATTTCCAGATAGTGCACAATGAACTGAACTCTGACAGTTATTAATGGATGAAATTGCAGAGGTAGGAAAAACAAACAACTGATAAGCAGAGTTTATAAACATTTATTTTTCCTATAGCTAGTCTGTAAAGAACATTTTCTACTACATGTCTTCAGAGACTTATTTTTACATCTTACTAAAGATCAAACTAAAAATTATCACCCTCTGCTACTCCCACTCAATAACTTAAGCCAGAATAAAGGGATTCAACGAAGGGAAAGCACTCTATTGGGGAAAACGAAAATCTTTTTTTCAAGCAATAAGTACAAAAGTCAGTTTCTCAGCCATCAACCAATCCTGAATAATCAGGTTCAGAGTAAGCGGATAAAAGGCCCAAACTTAAGAGTTGAAAGCATAGGATCCTATATATGTCTATGACCAATCCCATCATCCAAAGTTTACTTGGGCTTCCCTTGTGGCTCAGCTAGTAAAGAATCCGCCTGCAATGCGAGAGACCTGGGTTCTATCCCTGGGTTGGGTAAATCCTCTGGAGAAGGGAAAGGCTACCCACTCCAGTATTCTGGCCCGGAGAATTCCATGGACTGTATAGTCCATTGGGTCAAAAAGAGTCAGACACGACTGAGTGGCTTTCACTTTCACGTTCGAAGTTTACTTACTTCGTGGCAACTAGGAAGCCCACTGCTAATCAAGAACCCCTCCACCTATACCAGGGGCTGAGATAACCCTGGACATAGAGCTCTAATTTTCTCTTAGGACTTCAGAGTGTGTGGTTTGTCCTAATGCTTCCTCTCACTGTGTCCTGGAACAGAGCCCTGGAGCCCATGGGCTCCAGACTCAAAGTTGTCCTTTGAGCCCAAGTTATCCTCCAGCCCAAAGTTATCATTTCCCACCTCCGACTGGATAACTTTCCTGCTTCTTCTCATCCAGCCCTGATCCCCAGCTCTGAGACTTTTTGGAGATTTAATAAAGGAAAAGGGGAAGGGGGAGGGGGGATTTAAGCCAGAATCTCCCTGTCGATAACACAATGGAAATTGCACTGCTCTTTTTCTGATGAATGAATACTGCTGCCTTCTTCAGGAGGGCATCGAAGTGAGAAAGTACCCTTTGAACTGAGGGTCACAGAAGTTTGTATGAAGTAGGACAAAGACAAAGCCAGCACCCCAGGGAAACCACCTCTGATAAGGGGCTCCGATTCAGCCTCCTATTTGCCTCTTAGACCTAACAGCAGAACATTTAGGAACTTCTTCCGGTTGTTGGTCTACTGGAATACAGTAGAATCAGATAAGGTTACTACCAGCTGCTAATTCTGGGGCTCAAACAGTGAACCAAGTAACTGACAGGGAAGTAAGTCTCAGCCAGTAGGTCTCCCCAATTTAGTCCTCACCAGACACGGAGGGAGGAGGCTAAGGTCAGACACAGACCCTTCTCCAGCGGGAGCCACACCTGAGCATGGACGTGAATTACACAAGTGGATAAATAATTGATCCACAGGCCAAAAGAGAAAGGATTCTTTTACGCTGTAGTAATCTGAAGAGACTTCTTTGACGAAGAAGAAATAAAAATCCAAAAGCAAAGTCACTGTGGAAACCAGGCAGAGATCTGCCTGTTAGGATGACAGGTGGGAGGAACAGGCTAGAGTCTGAACAAATGCCTGATGATAAACACACACAGCAGGAGTAATAAGATCCAGCTCCAACCGGCTCCAAGATCATGCTGATCTTTACAGAAGGAAAGTTAATATGCAACATGTGAGTAAAAGGCAAATGTGAAAATACTATGCTACAAACAGGTGAGGCAATGTTTATTTTCCGAATGCAATGGTTCTCAGCAATGATGAACTGGTAGTAAATAAAATACCAGCAGCAGGATCTAGTCATTATGGTCAGCATCCCTCTCCCAGGAGATGGGCGATAGTCGGCAACTGAGGGTGAATGCCAACCCAGCCCACGGCCTGTAAAGAACCCTCCAGTTCTCTCCGGGAAGCAGGAAGCAGAAGCAATGCTGAGTGTGCTAAGGACGTGATAAGAACCGGGCAACGAGAGCACTCACCTAAACCAAATGTTAAGTCTGCGTAGAAGAGCTGTACCTGAAGGATGGCAATCGTTTCCTGGAAGCTTTCAAGAGCACAGTGAGATAAAAGGGCCAGATTTCCTCCCTAGCAAGCCACTGTGGGGAAGGGAGTTCTCCCTGGTGTGCAGTCCAATGAGCATTAAAGTTTCTCTTGCTTGGAAAATCAGTGACTGAGTCCAGCCAGAATTGGAACTCCTTTCTGACAGTCAGCATATCGGGTTCCATCTTCAAAATCCCCAATCATCTCCTTTTTCTATGCAACTGAGGTGGGTTTCCAGGGAATGCCAAGAAGCAGACTGAAGGGGCAGAGTCAGGCCCAGGTTCAGGACATACAAGAACAAGACACAGGAGGCTGTCAGTGAAGACAGTGCATGAACGAAGGGCCAGATCTATCGCGACCAAAAGACTCAAAAGCAACAGTAAGGACAAGACATGGTCAAAACGCTCAGTTCCGTTCAGTCGTGTCCGACTCTCCGCGACCCCATGAATCACAGCACGCCAGGCCTCCCTGTCCATCACCAACTCCCGGAGTTCACTCAAACTCATGTCCACAGAGTCGGTGATGCCATCCAGCCATCTCATTCTCTGTCGTCCCCTTCTCCTCCCGCCCCCAATCCTTCCCAGCATCAGAGTCTTTTCCAGTGAGTCAACTCGTCGCATGAGGTGGCCAAAGTATTGCAGTTTCAGCTTTAGCATCAGTCCCTCCAATGAACACCCAGGAGGGGCTCCAAAAGTCAGAAACTATGACACTGACAGGCACAGGGACAAGAAAGAAACTCATTTTGGAGCAGAAATCATTCCTGGCATTACGTGCTCATGGTATAGCCACCTGCTTAGTACAGTGTAGATGTGTTCCAGCAGAATTTACTGTGTATGGTACGAATACAGTAAATTCAGGAGAATTATTCTTCTGACCAAAGAGCTTCACAGGTCCGTTTTATTGCACATCAGATTTCATGCATATCTGTATGATCCAGCTTGAAGAGAGAGCTTCCCTGGTGGCTATCTGAAACAAATCAACAGAGGCCACTGAAACCGTGCAGTTACAAGAAAAGAAAAATAAAAATTTTTAATTAGTAGCATGAATTTTATCATTCTCTTTATGCTATGCGATGCCAGTCTTAAATGCAAGTCTAAGAATGTTTAACTCATACACAGAATCATGAATTTACACAATTCACAGCCCATTCCCAGAAGGAAACTGGAGCTAGCTAAAAGAGACAAATTCAAGCCAGATTCAGGAAGGCTGGTTGGTAGGAGGAAAAGAGGATGCCTTGGGCATGTAGCCAAACCACAAGAAGCATTCCTCTGGGCACAAGGATACTCACGGAAAAGTGACGACTCCTAAGGGGAGGGTGGGGAAGAGGGTGGTGCTCTAAGTATATGCTCAGTTCTGATGGCTGCTGGGTTTTCCCTTCTGATCAGTGACCAGACCAAGGCTCTGGGGAAGCAGAGCCAGGTATCTCCCCTGCCCACTGCCTGGCCCCTGCAAACCGTGCTAAGGAATGCCCAAGGGTTGTTTAAACCTCCACACCTGGGCACAGTAGACACCTGGATTGGGGATGAGATAGTGGTTGGCTCCGGAAAAGGCAATGGCGAGCCACTCCAGTACTCTTGCCTAGAAAATCCCATGGATGGAGGAGCCTGGTAGGCTGCAGTCCGTGGGGTCGCTAAGGGTCGGACACGACTGAGCGACTTCACTTTCACTTTTCACTTTCACACATTGGAGAAGGAAATGGCAACCCACTCCAGTGTTCTTGCCTGGAGAATCCCAGGGACAGGGGAGCCTGGTGGGCTGCTGTCTCTGGGGTTGCACAGAGTCGGACACGACTGAAGTGACTTAGCAGCAGCAGCAGCAGCAGAGGTTGGCTCACCAAATGCACCAGTGTGCTTCCAGCCAGGGGCAGGGTTGGCTCCCACAACTCCCCACGACACTGCAAGACGTAGCCACCTGATCCCAACCCTCCCTGAAACAGTACCCAGGCCACAGCAGGAGGTAGAGGGTGACAGCAGAACGTGGGCCTCCTCCTCCCCAACTTGACCCAGTCACCAGCCCCAGGGGAAGGGTAGCAGTAAACATGGCTGGTGGCTGGGAAGGGGAAGCAGGGCAGGGCCTGGGGAGGTGGAGAGGTAAAATACCGCACATAAGCCAAGGCCCCAGACCCCCAACTCAGGTTCCACTGTCCCACTGGACCTCATTTACAAAACAAGATCAAATATAAAATTATCAAGAATTCGACATTCTGGCAGCAAAGCATTAAACGAAGCATGGAACCCCTCTGAGCACAGAGCCCTGTGTGACTGCAAAGGTCACATGCCCAGGAAGTCAGCCCTGCCTGATTCTCTGCTGTAACATGAAGAAAAAACTCTAAAGGCCATTAGTCTGTAGCTTTCCATGAAGTTCCCTTAAACTATGCTTTAAATGGAATTGGAAGAATAACATAGAATTTCTCTAAAAACTATGTTCTTCCAAACACGATGAAATCTTGATAATGCTGCCAAAGAACTAAAATAAAGGCCTGGAGGGTAACTACGCTGCTTCAAGTCCTCCAACCAAGTGAGGGAAGCACGCGTGTAATTATATCTTATTGTTGCTGTTCAGTTGCTCAGTCGTATCTGACTCTTTGTAACTCCATGGTCTGCAGCACTCCAGGCTTCCCTGTCCTTCACTGTCTCCCAGAGTTTGCTCAGATTCATGTCCACTGAGTCGATGATGCTATCTAACAATCTTATTCTCTGCTGTCCCATTCTCCTTTGGCCTTCAGTGTCTTTTCCAATGAGTCGGCTCTGGCCCAAAGTACTGGAGCTTCAGCTTCAGCATCAGTCCTTCCAGTGAATATTCAGGGTTGGTTTCCTTGAGGATTGACTGGTTTGATCTCCTTGCTGTCCAAGGGACTCTCAAGAGTCTTCTCTGGCACCACAATTCGAAAGCATTAATTCTTCGGCACTCAGCCTTCTTTATGGTCCACCTCTCACATCTGTACATGACTACTGGAAAAACCATAGCTTTGATTATGCGGAACTTTGTCGGCAAAGCGACGTCACAGCTTTTTAATACACTGTCTAGGTTTGTCATGGCTTTCCTCCCAAGGAGCAAGTGTCTTAATTTCATGGCTAAAGTCACTGTCTCGATGATCCAATGAATGCTGATCTCTGTCATTATATCTTACAGGTCATTATTTGACACATGACTCATTTAAACTCAAGGTTTAAGAAGACAGTTGTAATGCATACACAAAATCACTTGGCAATAAACATGCCAAATATATTTTGAATAAATAAATGAACAGATTTGACTAAACACTTTATATTTTTTTCCATTAGGGAAATAAAATTCCTACTTGCTTCATATCCACATACACACTCACACGCACATAATTTAAAAATTATTCCCCACAAAATAAGCTTTATTTCAGAGAGGGTCAGATTATATCAGAAGTTCTGAAGAGTAAAAATAACCCTAACACCTTAAGATAGATTTTTATCAAATCTTTTTTTTTTGGCCACATTACACAACATGTTAGATCCCCTGACCAGGGATCTAACCCATGCCCCCTGCATTGGAAGTGTGGAGTCTTAAACCAATTGACTGCCAAGGAAGCCCCATCAAATCAAAATTTTACTTTAAAAAAAAAATTAATCATTCTGCAGGGATTGCAACAACTCTAGTATCCTGTTCAAATAAATACTAATAATCATCACTACGACATGATGGTCATCCTCTTTTCAAAAGGATGTCAAGTAATCTACAGTCCCTGTTGGCACATTCAGTTCAGTTCAGTTCAGTTCAGTCGCTCAGTTGTGTCCGACTCTTTGCGACCCCATGAATCACAGCACGCCAGGCCTCCCTGTCCATCACCAACTCCCGGAGTTCACCCAAACTCATGTCCACAGAGTCAGTAATGCCATCCAGCCATCTCATTCTCGGTTGTCCCCTTCTCCTCCCGCCCCCAACCTTTCCTAGCATCAGAGTCTTTTCCAGTGAGTCAACTCGTTGCATGAGGTGGCCAAAGTATTGCAGTTTCAGTTTCAGCATCAGTTTTTCCAATGAACACCCAGGATTGATCTCCTTTAGAATGGACAGGGTGGATCTCCTTGCAGTCCAAGGGACTCTCAAGAGTCTTCTCCAATACCATAGTTCTAAAGCATCAATTCTTCAGCGATCAGCTTTCTTCACAGTCCAACTCTCACATCCATACATGACCACGGGAAAAACCATAGCCTTGACTAGACGGACCTTGGTTGGCAAAATCATGTCTCTGCTTTTTAATATACTATCAAGGTTGGTCATAACTTTCCTTCCAAGGAGTAAGCGTCTTTTAATCTCATGGCTGCAATCAGCATCTGCAGTGATTTTGGAGCCCCAAAAAATAAAGTCTGACACTGTTTCCACTGTTTTTCCATCTATTTCCCATGAAGTGATGGGACCAGATGCCATGATCTTTGTTTTCTGAATGTTGAGCTTCAAGCCAACCTTTTCACTCTCCTCTTTCACTTTCATCAAGAGGCTTTTGAGTTCCTCTTCACTTTCTGCCATAAGGGTAGTGGCACATAGCATAAGTTAAATTCACCACAACCAGTGCTTAAAATGGTCCATGGGTGAGTTCTGGTCCATCAACTATTTATTAGAAACTCATAACAAGACAACTAAGGAAACAAAGTATTTTTAAGTGTTTATAACAGTTTGAAAGGGGAATTTTATGTGTGATGCTGCTGCTGCTCAGTCACTTCAGTCGTGTCCGACTCTGTGTGAACCCATAGACGGAAGCCCACAAGGCTCCCCTGTCCCTGGGATTCTCCAGGCAAGAACACTGGAGTGGGTTGCCATTTCCTTCTCCAATGTGTGAAAGTGAAAAGTGAAAGTGAAGTCGCTCAGTCGTGTCCGACCCTTAGCGACCCCACGGACTGCAGCCTACCAGGCTCCTCCATCCATGGGATTTTCCAGGCAAGATTACTGGAGTAGCTTGCCATTATGTGTGATAGATTTATAATATAAAATATAAATCCAACATTGTATGTCTGATTTTCCTTTTTTAGTAATTTTGGACTGGATAAAGACACACAGTAATAGATTCCTGTTGGCATTTTACTCTACTTCCATTTAAGGTATAAAATTTATACTGTGTAGAAATTCAACTATAGAAAAACATATGGAAAATGCAAAGACTGCCAGAGTTATCTGGACCTAAGTAAGTCCATAGTCTAAGTTAAATCTCTACTATAGTGACATGTTGGAAAACTGACATTTATCAACTCTAACCTCTGGTGTAGGGGTCCATTTTTGTGTATTTATGTATATTTTAAAACAATGTTAATGACAATTTTTCATCCTGGCGTTATGCCAATGATTATAAGTAGACCCAGAGGAAAACGTATTGATTATTTTTCCAAGAAAGTGAGAAAGTATTACACAGAGGAAAAGGAGAAATGGAAAAAAATGCTTCATGAAACCCAAACTAGAGCCATTGGAAGAATAATGTCAGCGTGTTTCTCTGAGTATCAATGTGATTCTGCAATATGAAGACATGTACTAATCACCTTTTACAGAAACAGATGCAAACAATACCGTTATGATCACATTTTTAATATTTCTAAATATTTTGTTAGTTTTTAGGATGGATGTTCCCATTAATACTACTTAATGGTTTAAACCAACTATATATTTTAAAACTGTCCCAATCAGCTTTAAAAGAAATTCCTTCATACGGAAACTATGAATGTGGATGCATAAAATATTTGAAGGAAGACAGGCAAAATGATCAAAATAGAGACCAGAGTCCGACCAGTACCAGGGTTTCCAAACTAGTAAGGTTACAGCGTTCTTTTGCAGTGTTTTTTAGTTTCTGAAATTCCAAGTCCTAGATAAGGCCTGGATATGATTAAGTTTCACACAACATTACATATATTCACCATAACTGGTTTTTTTTTTTCTTTCCTGAGAGCCACAGTTATTAGTAACAACCCATGGCACAGTGTGGTTAATGGAAATTATTTAAATACAAAATAAATGTATCTTATTTTATTTAGCTTTCTGAATTACACTGAGAGGTGAAATTCTGCCTCTTTTTTTCTTATATTAGGGTATCTACCAATAGCCTAAGCACATTTGTATATTTGATTATAAAATCCTACACAAAATATTCAAAATTTGTCCTGCCAGTACATCACGGTTTCAAAATGTCCCAAATGCAAACAAACAGTAACAACAATTTTAAAAACACCATACAGACAAAAAGCAAATGACAAACTCAGAAAAATAGTTTGCAATTCATATCACTGACAAATGGCTGAGCTTTCCAGTAAAGTAGAAATTCCTAAAAATTTGGCTTCCCTGGTGACTCAGGTGGTAAAGAATCTGCCTGAAATGCAGGAGACCCAGGGTTCAATCCCGGGGTTAGGAAGATCCCCTGGAGAAGGAAATGGCAACCCACTCCAGTATTCTTACCTGGAGAATCCCATGGACAGAGGAGTCTGGCAGGCTACAGTCCATGGGGTCGCAAAGAATTGGACACAACTAAACAATTAACACTTTCACTTCCTAAAAATAATTTAAAAAAAAAACAAAAAAGCCATCATCCCAGTAGAAAAATAGACAAAGGATATAACAGGCTGCTCACAAAACAGAAATATAAATAAGTGACTCTCCATACACAGGAGAAGATCCTCAACCTTACCTATAATTATTATTAAAATTACCCACATAACATAAGATACCATAATGATTACCTACAATTGCCCATGATATAATTTTATCCAGAATAAGGAAAACATGTTATAATGAAATACCCTTATTTCACTAACTCACTGTTAACGAACAGTGCCAGTGCAGTTAAGGGTAAATTGTACATGCATTCTCATGTACTACTTCGGGGAATGTAAAGGGGCACCACCTCTATGCAGACAATATGGTAATTTTGATTAAAACTAGAAATACATGCCAGAAGGCCTATTATTGGGTCAATGATGAAAATCAATTTGGAAATTAGAGAAATGTATCCACATGCAATCTATTGAAGTTGGTAACTTATATAAGAGGATATCCTTATTTTGAGAAAACACACATTTAAGTATTTAAAGGAAACGGGCAATAATATATTCAACTTAAACAGTTCAGAAAAATGTACTAATATCTATATGCACCTGCATGCAAACACAGAGCAAGAGAGAGAAGAGAGCAAATGATAAAGCAAATGGAATAAAATGTTCAGTTCAGTCGCTCAGTCGTGTCCGACTCTTTGCGACCCCATGAATCACAGTACGCCAGGCCTGTCCATCACCAACTCCCGGAGTTCACTCAAACTCATGTCCATCGAGTCGATGATGATGAAACTCAAATGTCAGCGGCCAATAAAGTTTTACTGAAACACAGCGATACCCATCACTTGCATGTTGTATATGGCTGCTTGTGCACAACAGCAGAACTGAGTAGTTGTGAAAAACCCATTTGCCAGCTCTTGCTGCAAACGATGAAATAGAGCAAAGCATCTCTATGTGGTCAAAAGCAACACTTTTACCCTGTTTACTTCCAATTAGAGTCTAAAGGGACCTGTTTGTGGGTCCGCAGTATTAAGTTCAATCTTCTTATCAGAACTCCTGGGCCCAGATGATAAGGTCTGTGCAGATGTGGCCCTTGGTTACCAAGGACAGCCAGCCCACTCATGCCCTTTAATCTTGGCTTCACTGAACCACACTTGCCTTCAGAGTCACAGCAAAGTTCCGCCCCCATCTTTGTCAGCAGGACACCCTCCAGTTACTGTGCTTGCCTTCAGGCCCACTCCTGTTTGGACAATTTTTACTCCCTGGTTTCACCTTCCTGGGGCCCTGTAGGATCTTCTGGATGGGCACGAGGACATTTCCTTGGTCAGATCTGAACCAGCTTCTCTAACTGTGTGGGGCAGGGGAGGAACATAAAATTAGGTGTGGATACCTATTCTCAGGGGCTTCCCAGGTGGCACTATCAGCAAAGAGCCCATCTGCAGGAGAGTTAAGAGATGTAGGCTCGATCCCTGGGTCGGGAAGATCCCCCTGGAGAAGGGCAGGGCAACCTATTCTAGTATTCTTGCCTGGAGAATCCCAGGACAGAGGAGCCTAGCAGGCTATAGTCCACAGCGTCAGATGCAACTTAGCACACACACACACTCCTATTCTCAACTGCTCTGAGTACTTCACAGCTTTCTTCCTAGTGGTCCACAGTCAGCAAACAGCACCTGAGATAAATCACCCACAGGTGCCAGACAGGACTAAGTGAATGAATAAGAAGAGGTGTAAAGCTACCGGAACTTTTATGAAATTCACATTCCAGGTTGTATTTTGCCTTTTACTATTAGCATCAGTTCTTTCGATTATAATTACATTTCCTAAAAAGAGAGCAGACTGTTAGCAAGAAGCCCTACAACGTCAATGGTCTGAATAATAAAGTTTATCTGTAAATGTTTTACCCTGAGGCAACAAGATGCATTTATTATTTACATTTCTTCAAAAATGTTGCATTTTTTTTTCATGTTATTGTAATTTTTCTTTGGTAAATTGTCTGCTGATGTCTTTTTGCTGATGTCTGCTGATATCTGTTTTGAGGTGGTAGCCTTTGTAAAAACTAACTTAAGATGAGAATGACATCATACCAATGTTCCGTCCATCCTGAAAAAGCCCCTAAAATGTCAATCATTTGGCTCTGCTCTCTCTCCCTTTGCCTCCTTCTCTCCTTGTGGAACAGCACAAAAGACACTAGATTTGGAGCCCTAAGACATAGGTTCATCACTAAGTCCTTGGATCTTATCTACTGACATAAAAAGTAAAGGAACTGGATTAACTGGTCAGTAGGCCTTAGATGTCTAAAATTCTTTCAGTCTATTTCTAATCCTTCCCCGGTTATCACCAGCCTCAATCTACCTATGATGACAAGATGATTTAACTGTGAGTTAATAATAGCACTCTTTTTTTGGTAGCCATAAATCAAAAACAAAAAGTATGGAGAAAAAAGAAATGGTCTTTCATGCCCTCAGAAGTTTCAGTGTCTGTGTAAATGATAAATTTAGTTAAGATTCTACCATCTCAGGGTCAGACTTTGGTTCTGTTCAGGATGTTAATGGCATTATTGCAAACAAATAGCTTCAAAGCAAATAACCAAATAGTGACCAACCAGAACACAGTCCAAAATTTTGGTTTATTTGGTAGTGCAGAAGAATAAGTTAGTTACCTTAGCTCTGATCCTCCCACTTCTTGTATCAATCCTCAATAATCTGATTTCCACACAATTGCCCTCAGCCAACTTAATTCTAAAAGACAAAATTTAAATAATCAACTTGTGCCTTGCTAAAGCACTCTTGGTTTAGGTTTCAGTTTTATTACCAGAAGGGCCTCTACTCCACATTTTCTAATATCCCCTATCCTAACATCTGCCATTTTCTTAGAAATTCAAATTTTTCTTCAAAAGATCTGGCTCCCCAACCAAAAACAAAACAGTACACTTAAAAAAAAAAAAATAGTGAGGGGAGAAATCCACTCAAAATTCTACTATTCTATTTTTTTTTTTTTTTTGGTCATCCTGTGTGACATGCTGGATCCCAGTTCCCTGGTCAGGGAACGAAGAATACGCACCTCCTCCCAACATGGAAGCAGTCTTAACCACTGGACCACGAGGGAAGTCCCTACCATTCCAATACAACTACTGCTTGTTTTTCCCATACTTCCTACATCTTCATTCACATTCATGCAACTTTTTAGAGTCACATCATGTGATACATCCTGTTCTTCTCACCAAAAATTTTCCATGTCACTACACAGACATCACAATCATCATCAGTTAGCCACAATATAACTCATAAATTAGATCAGCATCACTTATTTAACCACTTCTATATTTGAGGGCATTTGATTCTGAAGTTTTTACCATTTTTTACAGTAATGGTATGATATGATTTTCCACGCATAATGCTCTTTTCTTTCTTAGGAGTCATTAGGCAAGATCCAAAGGAATGAGATTCTGGGTCAAGCGATGTGACTATATTTGGCATTTTATAATAGACACTGCCAAACTGCTTTTTCAGTCAAACATTAAGGATCATTAAACATATAAGTATGATGCTAAAAATAATATGAGGACTTCCCTGGTGGTTCAATGGTTAAGACTCTACGCTTCCACAGCATGGGGGGACAGGTTTTGATCCCCCGTTAGGGAAACTAAGATCCCGCATGCAGTGTGGTACAGCCAAAATAAATAAATAAAACAAAAATGTTACAAGATATGAAAAATATTACCTTTTCATGGATGTGGGAAGCAATGATCACTAAAGGTAGTATGATAAAACACACTACACTCCTTCAGCTCTTGATTCCTCAATGCTTAGGGCGTAATAAACAAACATCCTACTATATCCGGCAGTAGAAGGGCAAGACACTCCTTTTAGGATAAAAGGACTTCCCTCATGGCTCAGCAGTAAAGAATCCACCTAACCGATGCAGAAGAAATAGATTCGATCCCTGTGTTGGGAAGATCTCCTGGAGAAGGAAATGGCAAGCGACTTCAGTATTCCTGCCTGGAAAATTCCATAGACAGAGAAGCCTGGTGGGATACAGCCCATGGGGTCGCAAACAGTCAGACACAACCAAGCAACTGAACAACAACGATAAAAAAACTTCATGATCTTATTTTAAAAGTACCTCTTCATAAGATTTAAATGTGTAAAATGATAATAAGAATGTGACATTCAAATGGCTGCTGCTGCTGAGTAAATTAGATATGATAAAAAAAAAAAAAGATTTAAATGTGGTAGTACTTGTTTTTGTTCAACTTGTATAATAATTTTTTTCTTAAGACGTGACTCTTCACTAGACACCATGACTAAGAAAGAATAAGGGAAAATGTTTTCTAACCATAAAAATGTTTTCAAAGAAACAAATAATGGGAACACTTTCTTACTACTTATAAACAGTAAGAAACAATGCCAGCCAATTCTATTCATCCTATAACATCTTAATCATTTACAAATCTTTTTATCATTACTAAGACAACACATGATACACCTTTTAATTCATACACAAAAATGGAGATGTAGAAAACCCTTGGCTTTCCAACAACAGCAAAAGAGAAAAAGAAAAAACAGTTCCTTCTGATACAACAGAAAGAACACAATCAAATACAGTCATCCCACAGGATCTTCACAGGACCGATTCCAGGATACCTCCTGGATACCAAACTCCAGGGATGCTTAAGTCCCTTGTAGAAAATGGTGTAGTATTCACATATAACCTAAGCTCATCCTCCCATATACTTTAAATCATCTCTGGATTACTTAAGTCTAATACAATAATAGTTTCAGTTCAGTCGCTCAGTCATGTCCAACTCTTTGCAACCCCATGGATTATAGCACGCCAGGCCTCCCTGTCCATCACCAACTCCCAGAGTTTACTCAAACTCATGTCCATTGAGTCGGTGATGCATCCAACCATCTCATCCTCTGTTGTCCCCTTCTCCTCTCGCCTCAAAAGAGTCAGCTCTCTGCATCAGGTGGCCAAAGTATTGGAGTTTCAGCTTCAACATCAGTCCTTCGAATGCATATACAGGACTGATCTCCTTTAGGATGGGCTGGTTGGATCTCCGTGCAGTCCAAGGGACTCTTCTCCAACACCACAAGAGTCTTCTCCAACACCACAGTTCAAAAGCATAAATTCTTTGGTGCTCAGCTTTCTTTACAGTCCAACTCTCACATCCATACATGACCACGGGAAAAACCATAGCCTTGACTAGAGGGACCTTTGTTGGCAAAGTAATGTCTCTGCTTTTTAATATGCTGTCTAGATTGGTCATAGCTTTTCTTCCAAGGAGTAAGCGTCTTTTTATTTCATGGCTGTAGTCCCTATCTGCAGTGATTCTGGAGCCCAAAAAAATACAGTCTGCCACTGTTTCCACTGCTTCTCCATCTATTTCCCATGAAGTGATGGGACCAGATGTCATGATCTTCGTTTTCTGAATGTTGAGTTTTAAGCCAACTTTTTCACTCTCCTCTTTCACTTTCATGAAGAGGCTCTTTAGTTCTTCTTCGCTTTCTGCCATAAGGGTGGTGTCATCTGCATATCTGAGGTTATTGATATTTCTCCTGGCAATCTTGATTCCAGCTTATGCTTCATCCAGCCCAGCGTTCCTCATGATGTACTCTGCTTATAAGTTAAATAAGCAGGGTGACAATATACAACCTTGACGTACTCCTTTCCCAATTTGGAACCAGTGTGTTGTTTCATGTCCAGTTCTAACTGTTGCTTCCTGACCTGCACACAGGTTTCTCAAGACGCAGGTCAAGTGGTCTGGCATTCCCATCTCTTTCAGAATCTTCCACAGTTTGTTGTGATCCACACAGTCAAAAGCTTTGGCATAGTCAATAAAGCAGAAGTAGATGTTTTTCTGGAACTCTCTTGCTTTTTCGATGATCCAGCGGATGTTGGCAATTTGATCTCTGGTTCTCCTGCCTTTTCTAAAACCATCTTGAACATCTGGAAGTTCACGGTTCATGTATTGTTGAAGTCTGCCTTGGAGAATTTTGAGCATTACTTTACTAGCATGTGAGATGAGTGCAACTGTGCGGTAGTTTGAGCATTCTTTAGCATTGCCTTTCTTTGGGATTGGAATGAAAACTGACCTTTTCCAGTCCTATGGACCCTGCTGAGCTTTCCAAATTTGCTGGCACATTGAGTGCAGCACTTTCACAGCATCACCTTTTAGGATTTGAAATAGTTCAACTGGAATTTCATCACCTCCACTAGCTTTGTTCATAGTGATGCTTTCTAAGGCCCACTTGACTTCACATTCCAGGAAGTCTGGCTCTAGGTGAGTGATCACGCCATCTTCATTATCTGGGTCATGAAGATCTTTTTTGTATAGTTCTGTGTATTCTTGCCACCTCTTCTTAATATCTTCTGCTTCTGTTAGGTCCATACCATTTCGATCCTTTATTGAGCCCAGCTTTGCATGAAATGTTCCCTTGGTATCTCTAATTTTCTTGAAGAGATCTCTAGTGGTTCCCATTCTATTGTTTTCCTCTATTTCTTTGCACTGATCACTGAGGAAGTCTTTCTTATCTCTCCTTGCTATTCTTTGGAACTCTGCATTCAAATAGGTATATCTTTCCTTTTCTCCTTTGCTTTTTGCTTCTCTTCTTTTCACAGCTATTTGTAAGCTATTTGTAATAGCCATTTTGCTTTTTTGCATTTATTTTTCTTGGGGATGGTCTTGCTCCCTCTCTCCTGTACAACAATGTCACGAACCTCCATCCATAGTTCATCAGGCACTCTATCAGATCTAGTCCCTTAAATCTATTTCTCACTTCCACTGTATAATCATAAGGGATTTGATTTAGGTCATACCTGAATGGGCTATTGGTTTTCCCTACTTTCTTCAATTTAAGTCTGAATTTGGCAATAAGGAGTTCATGATCTGAGCCATAGTCAGCTCCCAGTCTTATTTTTGCTGACTGTATAGAGCTTCTCCATCTTTGGCTGCAAAGAATATAATCAGTTGGGTTTCAGTGCTGGCCATCTAGTGATGTCCATGTGTAGAGTCTTCTCTACATATAAGTCCATGTGTAGAGTTGTTGGAAAAGGGTGTTTGCTATGACCAGTGCGTTCTCTTAGCAGAACTCTATTAGCCTTTGCCCTGTTTCATTCTGTGCTCCAAGGCCAAATTTGCCTGTTACTCCAGGTGTTTCTTGACTTCCTAGTTTTGCACTCCAGTCCCCTATAATAAAAAGGACATCTTTTTTGGGTGTTAATTCTAGAAGGTCTTTTAGGTCTTCAGAGAACTGTTCAACTTCAGCTTCTTCAGCATTACTGGTTGGGACATAGTCTTGGATTACTGTGATACTGAATGGTTTGCCTTGGAAACAAACAGAGATCATTCTGTCATTTTTAAGATTGCATCCAAGTACTGCATTTCGGGCTCTTTTGTTGACCATGATGGCTACTCCATTTCTTCTAAGGGATTCTTGCCCATAGTAGTAATGGTCATCTGAGTTAAATTCACCCATTCCAGTCCATTTTAGTTCGCTGATTCCTAAAATGTCAATGTTCACTCTTGCCATCTCCTGTTTGATCACTTCCAATTTGCCTTGATTCATGGACCTAACATTCCAGGTTCCTATGCAATATTGCTCTTTACAGCATCAGACCTTCCTTCCATTACCAGTCACATCCACAACTGGGTGTTGTTTTTGCTTTGTCTCCGTTTCTTCATTCTTTCTGGAGTTCTTTCTCCACTGATCTCTAGTAGCATATTGGGCACCTACTGACCTGGGGAGTTCATCTTTCAGTGTCCTCTCTTTTTGCCTTTTCATACTGTTCATTGGGTTCTCAAAACAAGAATACTGAAGTGGTTTGCCATTCCCTTCTCCAGTGGACCACATTTTGTCAGAACCCTTCACCATGACCCGTCCTGATCATAAGCCTCTTATCCTTCTCCATCAGAGGGCAGACAGACTGAAAACCACAATCACAGTAATAGTTTAATACATGTAAATAACTTTTTACATGATTAATATGTAAACAGTTGTAAATACTATGTAAGGAGTTTCAGGCATGTGGTAGATTCAAGTTTTGCTTTTTAGAAATTATGGAGTTTTTTTTCTGAGTATTTTCGATCCACAGTTGGTTGAATTGGAGAATGCAGAACCGTCAACATGGAGGGCCAACTACACTATCAGTTCAGTTCAGTTCAGTCGCTCAGTCGTGTCCGACTCTCTGCGACCCCATGAATCACAGCACGCCAGGCCTCCCTGTCCATCACCAACTCCCGGGGTTCACTCAAACTCATGTCCACAGAGTCAGTGATGCCATCCAGCCATCTCATTCTCTGTCGTCCCCTTCTCCTCCCGCCCCCAACCTTTCCCAGCATCAGAGTCTTTTCCAGTGAGTCAACTCGTCGCAGGAGGTGGCCTAAGTATTGCAGTTTCAGCTTCAGCATCAGTCCTTCCAATGAACACCCAGGATTGATCTCCCTACACTATACTAGAAAGTAAAACAGAATCCACTATACATAGGCTTTTGCAACTTGCTTTTTATGTAGCTTCTAAATATATACTTTTCATTATGAAATATATACAGCATACAGAAAATTATAGGAACTCATCAGCCAGCTTTATCTAATCTTAATGTTTTGCAATATTTGCTTTAGATTGTTAAAAGCAGACCTGAAGCCCCTTGAGTAGCCTTCTATTCTCCTCCCCCTTCATAAACTGCATGCTGAATTGGCTATATATTATTTCTGTGTGTTTTTATATTTTTATTATAAGTATGTTTCGATAAAATACATTTACCTTATTTAATTCCAAAATGTAAGCCTTTTCATACTATTGGAATAAAATTGGAATGCATCTTACAATCCATAAGAAAGCACTACATCACAATTTAATCTGCAGTTTTCCTTCTTCGTCAGTATACCTAAGATAGGGGTGTGTCTCAGCATCAATAGTGTTTTACACTCTTATGAAATGTGGTAGTATTTTTTTTCCATTTTAATGAAACATAAATGGTATCAAATGAAACATTCTACAACTTCATATTTTCCATCCAATACTACAAAGATTTCCTATGTTGCAACATATATGCAACATCTTTAAATGTTCTTAATTCATTGTCACACACCACAAAATTAGAAGTCCTTTAGGTAAGAATGGTAGCTAGTGGAAAAGGCAACCATTATCATTCAAATGTGTGTACTTGGCTAAAAATCAGGGAGTGACAAGATGAAAACAGGAAAAAAAAAAAAGGGAAGGAAAAAAGAAAAACAGAAGGGGCTTCCTTGATGCGTAAGTAGCTGGGGACAGCCGATAACTGCATAACCAAACATGATGATTCAGAAATAAAAATGATGACAGGAGGAACTATTCCCAGGAAACCTGTGCTGTTGCTACTTCAGAGCCCTGATGGACAAGCAGCCTGCTCGTGTCAGCCAGGCAGCACTAAGACCCCAGATCCCGCCTGTACACAGCCAACTCCTCTCACTCCAGCATCAGGCCAGGCCAGGCCACAGGGACAGAGAGACAAACAAGTGGCACTTACACAACAGTGGCTGCAGCCTCAGTCTTTTTCCTCTGCTTCTGCTCCTCCCTGCCCCTCCGTCCCTCCTCCTCCACCCAACGTCCCTCCCCGGCTCATCTTTGTTCCTCCTTTCAATTACTTACTTGAGGAAGTGCACTCGAAGACCTATGTCCACTGACTGGCTGCTCTCCTACACACACACACAAAATCACTCAATGAAATGTCATAATAATCAATCAGGACTAAATTTTACTGATGGGACATAAGAAAATTTCCATTACTGGGTCCTAAAGTCAAACTCCAGTTTTAACTTATTCTGAGTTTTAAAAGGTAAGGAAATAACCTAGAGTTCCTAATAACTTTTTCTTTTCTCTTTCTGTATGACACAAAAATACCTTGATGGAGGCAGATTTTATTCCTAACAAGAGCCTCAATGGCCAAATACACATACAGAGCCCTTACCTTTCAGTATCAGAAGACATAATGCCATGATTCTTATACAGATGTATTATTATACTGCAAATTAACACTTACATGTGTGTTTTGCCCCTTTATTTCCATTTAGTCACGAGCTTATGACACTACCTGATCTAACAGGAGCTGACAAAGCCCGTATTTACACATATTTCTTAAATAAAAGTATTACTAAATTCATTAATAAATGGAGCTTTTAATGAAAAATAAAATATATTTTTTTAGCTTTAACAAAGGTTATATTTTAAACTCTAGTGTAATCTTTTTTCAGTTCAATGACGCTTTAATAAAATAGGACATAATAGAGAAATCATTGGGAATTACATAAGAGAACGGAGCCAAGCCTCTGTAATGGCAGAAGGGACATTAGAAAATTACCCCAAGCATTGACAAGCAAACCAACTGCTTCCTTCCCCCCATGAGATGCCTGACAAAGCTTCATTTTGCTGTGAGTCCATCTCTGTCGGGAGTCCATCTTTGTCAGCCCAGTGACTGGGGGACAATTTACAGTGAGCAACAGAGGCAAGTGGTTTGCCTCAAGTGGAAGGAGGCTATCATGTCTCCATCTAGACACTGTGAACATGTGTGTTATGCCTTCTCCAAATTCTCGACCTTCCTCTCCTCAGTACTGGCTTCCCTTCCCCGAGATCTGTCCCCACAGTGGACCCCCAGGAGGGTCCACCTCGGGATAGGAGACTCAGAAGCAGGGAGGACAGGGGGACGGCTGGATGCAGTGGATCAAAGCCCAGGCTTTGGGGAAAGACAATCCAGGAAGAAATCCCAGCTTCTCTCTGGGTCTTGAGCAAGAAGCTTCGCCTCCATGAGCCTCCCCTTCCTCAATTTAAAAACAGAGATATGACTATCTGCCTCACATGTGGGAGTTTCATTCACTCAGTAAATATTTGTTAAAGAAAGAGACAGCCTTAGAGAACGAACTTATGGTGGACAGGGAGAAAGGGATAGTTAAGGAGTTTGGGGTGGGCATGTGCACACTGTCGTATTTAAAATGGACAACCAACAAGGACCTACTGTACAGCACAGGGAAGTCAGCTCAGTGTCATGTGGCAGCCTGCAGGGGAGGGGGTTTGGGGGAGAATGGATACATGTGTATATTTGGCTGAGTCTCTTCTGTGTTCCCCTGAAACCATCACAACATTGTTCATCGCCTGTACCCCAACACAAAATTAAAAGTTCAAAAAATAAATACCTGTTGAAGGCCAACCGTGTAGGAATGAGGGTGAGGCAAGCAAGGCGTGTTCTCTGAGCACAACGTTTAAAGGGGCACCGAGACCCTCCTCAAGGTAACTTCCTTTTTATTCATTTATTTACTGTTGGCTCTGCTGGGTCTTCGCTGCTACACTCAGGCTTCCTCTGGTTGTGACGGGCAGGGCCTACTCCCTGGTCGGGGTGCACCGGCTTCTTGTTGAGGTGGTTTGCCTTGTCACAGAGCACGGGCTCTAGAGCTCAGGCTCAGAAGTTGTGGGCACATGGGCTCTGTGGCCCCTCAGCATGTGGAATCCTCCCAGATCAGGGATCGAACCTGTATCCTCTGCTATGGCCCTCAGATTCTTAACCACTGGACCAGCAGGGAAGTCCTCATAGTAACTTTTTTTTAAATTGGAATATTTCACTTTATTTTTAATTAAAGGACAATTGCTTTACAGTATCGTGTTGGTTTCTACCAAACATCAACATGAATCAGCCATAGGTTTACCCATTAAACTCTACTGTATTTTATTTCATATAAGGTAATAGAACCAAACCGTCCCCAACCGTTTTATTTCCTTTCTCCAAAACATTCTGTCAGCCATAAAATCCACATGTATTCTGGTATTTTAGAGCATTCTGCAACTAAAGTTCCTGTTACTTGCTGACATATTTGAAGTGTGTTTGAACATAAATTATCAGAACATTCTTTCAACTTTGATTAACTCATTCTCTGTCAAGTTATCCTAATTAACCTACAGTCTTCAAGCTTTGGGATTACTGCCGCCAATTCTGTACAACCATTTGTTTAATGCACGGTTTGGTCCAATATCCTCCAAGGTGAAACTGCAAATATAAACCCTTTTTAATTTTTACTCATTAACTAGACATTGGAATGTGCCATGCCGTGTAATCTGTATTAAAGTGTGAATACAAGTTTTGCCTACATCATATGAAGCATTCAGAAAGAACTTATTAAACAAGCTGTCTCAGTGAAGAAGGACTTCCATTTGTTCAGAAACTGAACGCCTAGTATGTGCCAAGAACTGTGTTGGGCAGCACAGACGTAACTGTAAACAAGGCAGACACGGACAGCCCCAGCTCTCATGGGCCTTACACTCTAGTAAAGAAGACAAACATTAACGAATAACTACAGTCAAATAGCGAGAAAGCTACTGTCTCAACTGGTGCCTTGCATAGTCCCTGCCAGGGTTAAGCTCAGTACATGCTGTTCTCAATACCTCAACTGCAAATAGTCTACCCGGTAAAGTTTCCCTATGTTACGTTCATACATCCAAGGGAAGGAGAGAGATGACAAAGTCGTGCTTCAGACTAAAACTGTGGCACAGAGCACTATGAATGTGCTTAATGCCACTGATGTGTACACTTAAAAACGGATAAAGGACTTCCCTGGTGGACAAGTGGTTAAGAATCTGCCTGCCAATGCACGGGACATGGGTTCGATCCCTGGTCCAGGAAGATTCTACAGGTTGTGGAGCAACTAAGCCCGTGTACCATAACTACTGAATCTGTGAGCTCTAGAGCCCATGCTCTGCAACAAGAAAAGCCACCTCACAACTAGAGAGCAGCCCCCATTCACTGCAACTAGAGAAAGTCCATGGGCAGCAACGAAGACAAAGCACAGCCAAAAATAAAATAAAAAAATTTTAATGGATAAAATGGTAAACTTTATGTTATATATATATTTTACTACAATTAAAAAAACAGCATTTTTAAATCGTATTAGACTGATTAATCAGGTGAAGCTAATTCAACATTTAACGAAGACTCAGTACTCTTGCCTGGAAAATCCCATGGACGGAGGAGCCTGGTAGGCTGCAGTCCACGGGGTCGTGAAGAGTCGGACACGACTGAGCGACTTCACTTTCATTATTCACTTTCACGCACTGGAGAAGGAAATCGCAACCCATTCCAGTGTTCTTGCCTGGAGAATCCCAGGGACGGGAGAGCCTGGTGGGCTGCCATCTATAGAGTCGCACGAGTCGGACACGACTGAAGCGACTTAGCAGCAACAGCAGTAGCAGAACACATTAGAGTACTCTGGCCTCTCAGAATGGTGCATAAAAGGTGGAGAGAAGAGGAAGCCATATTGCACACAGCTGAAAGCCGACAGAAAATGTGAAACTGTTTGGCTTCGATTCTCTTCCAACTTTATTGAATTGCTCAGTTCACCTGCTCTGCTCACCCAGCCTGGAGAACACAGCTGAGGGGTGGGGCAGCGGGGAGCCACAACCTTAGATATGGGTTTCACTACAAATTCACAATTTCTAATTTTGGTTCAGTTCTCAGAACTGTTCTCAATCCTTTTCCTTATCAGTAATCAGCTCCCCAGTCTTTTTCACTGTTAAATCTGTTGCTCAATCCCACAGGCCATACTTAACACACGACTTCTCCTCAGAGGAGGCACAGGTCAGTGATTCTCACCAACCCTACCTCCATTTGCTTCCATTCTGACTTTCCTCTCTCTCCAGGTCCTGAAGAGATGGCACCTCCAGCAAATGCAAGGCCCACCCCAACACCAGCTGTGCTCTGGATTCCCCCATCTGAGTCCTGCTCGTGAACTTATTCCATCAGTTAGCCACTTGGTAAACTTGACCTTCTCCCTCTCTACAGGTTCTTTCTCCTCAAGCTACTCCATGTTTAAAAAATTGTTATCCCTCCAACCCCCGACCCTAACTCTCCTCCAGCAACCACCCTATTTCTCCCCTCCCGCCTTTCTTAGCCTGAACCCCCACCCCTACTTCCCATTCACTGCTCCACAGACTACAGTCAATCCCTGCTTCCTGCACACCCAGGCCAAGGAGTGTCTGCTAGCTGAAGTCATCAGTCATTTCCCACTGACTCATTTCAATGGACCTCCTTTAAAAAAGAAAAGAAAATCTCAGCCATATTTGACTCACTTGATTGGCAGTACCCCCACTCACCCAAAATCACCCAAGTGAAAAACCTGCCTTTCCAAAGGCCTCGCAGGCTATTTCACCTCCTCATTCAGTCACACGCAAATACATATAAACACACAAATACATAGTGTTATCTTCCTGTTAAATTTAAAAATACAGATAAGCATACAAAATAAAATTAAATAAAATAAGATGCACAAGAGGCAAAAACATATGTCCATACAAAGACTTGCACACAAATGTTCATAGCAACTATTCAGAGCAGACATAACCTGGAAACAGCCCAAATGCCCACTGAGATGTGAATGGATACAGGCAAACAATGGAATACTGCTCAGCAATAAAAAGGACTGACCTGCTAGTACAGTTGTCCCTCAGTATGTGACAGGAGTTGACTACAGGACCCCAGCAGATACCAAAATCTACAGATGCTCAAGTCCCTTATGTAAATAAAAAAGCATCTACATACAACCTATGCACATCATCCTATATACACGCATTAAACCATCTCTAGGCTATAACCCTGCAGGATCTTATGGGCCTTCCTGGGACAGGCTCCTCCTGCATATCCTCTGCTTTAGCTCCTCTCTGGAGTGCATAGATAACAGCACCTGATGCACATCTCCTGAGTTGTTTTACAGATCTAAAACCACTACCAAACTGAAGGAGTTAACTACTTGATGACCATAAGCACATAGCCTCCCGATCTAACTGGAGCCTTGAGGAATGAAAATATTAACCCCTATGACCTCACCCTATTAATCTCACCATCAACCAATCAGAGAGCTGATCACACACCCTGGACCCCTTTCACCTAGCCTTTAAAAATGCTTTGCTGAAACCCACGGGGAGTTCAGGTGCTTTGAGCACTAGCTCTCCTGGACTCCTTGCTCAGCAATAAATGCTGCACTTCCCTTCACCATAGCCTAGTATCAGTAGATTGGCTTCATGGCCTGAGGCGGGCAGACCCAATTTGGTCCAGTAACAGGTTATTTTTAATACCTAATGTACATGCTATGAAAATAGTTGCTGGCATGGGGTAAATTCCAGTTTTGTTTTTTGGAGCTTTCTGGAATTTTTCTTCTGAATATTTTTTACATGTGGTTGGTTGAACCCAGGATACCAAAACCAGGGGTATGGAGGGCCAACTGCATATGCAACAATACGGTTGAATCTCAAGAGCATCATGCTGAGTGAAAGCTAGACACAAAAGAAAACACTGTGGGATTCCATTTATAGAAAATGTTAGAAAAAGCAGAACTGCAGTGACAGAAGGCAGATCGGTGGCTGTCAAGAGCAGAGGTGCAGGGGAGACTGACAGAAAAGAGGCCCGCAGGGGCGTGCTGGGGCAGTGGGAGGCTCTGTATCACGCTGCAGTGATGGCCGCCCTATTGTCAGACCTCAAACTGCAGACTTAAAACTGGTGAACCTTACCACGCGTAAATTACCCCTTAATAAAGCTGCCTTCTAAACATTAAAGTGAGTCTCCTAAAATACCCCCTAGTTAAAATCTCTGTGTCTACATTTATTTTCCATACTCCTAATTCATATTTTAGTTCTATAGTAATTCATTCCTATATAGAGTACTTATAATAATGTGTTTCTTATAATAATACAAATCCTCTGAATGGAAACAATACACAGAATTATTTTATTTCCGGAAACCTTATTAAGGCAACAATTTGTTACAATGTGTGAACTTTGTTATTATCAAAATGGTAGTATCTTGATCATGGTAAATAAACAGTATGTCTCTGATTCCACCGGAATAGCAATTTCATGTACTCAGATAAAAAGGTTCTTTGGGAACCTCTTAAATGAAGACCACAAACTCCAAAAGGTAAACACTTGCCTGCCTTTCAGACGGAAAACACAAAACAAGGACTTCCTCCTTAACTTTCCTCCCTTGGGATTCAAATATCAACCTTTATGCCCACCCCAACCTGAATACCTAATATATATGATACTTTTACGTTGACTCCTTCAAGAAGTATTTAGTGCAAAATGGGATTACTGTCACCAAGACTCACTTCCTAAACAATCTGTATCCAAACCAATTTTATAACGTTATCACAGTTTCCCTAATCCTGGTAACCAGAAATACACACACCAGCTGCAAGCCTTAACCTGTTAAGGCAACACTATTAATCCTTAGCTGGGGTAAACCTATGACTGTCTACTTGAAAACCACTAGATCGTGTATTAATATATGTTCCCTGTGGTTCCACATAGTTTCCTGAGTTTCAGAATGATTATGCTATATTGCAAGGGAGAAAAGGTTAAAGGCAACTAATTTCCATTCACTTATTATTAGTCTTAGAAAAGCTGATTAACTATGACAGTTCTACTAACTCACCGACTTGCTTTCCAAAAAATTAAGGCTATTTCCAGCTAAATACAGTAATTATCCAAAGATTAGTGGCCAGTGATTAATTTATCTTCTTAAGTGACCATAAATAATAGGGATTACATTGCCTTGACATTTTTCCATAACCCATTCTCAGTTGCCACCAGACACCCAAAGTCATCATGATGAATTGGAGGAAGAAGACAAATTAATTGGATTAAGCATTACTCTCACCGATTTTTTTTTTCCCAAAAAAAGTAACAGTCTGCCTTTTGCTTTAAGTGTCTCAATATTTGTTTCCTCATCAAAGCTACAAAAAATAACTACCACTAATTATATACCAACTCATTATAACTTTGTTACCATACACATAACAAATTAACACTAAGTTATAGAAACCAGTGTATTTTGAAGTCAATACCAAAAAACATACACTGTTCTTTTGCTATTCCTAACTTACTCCTTGGAAGGAAAGTTATGACCAACCTAGATAGCATATTAAAAAGCAGAGACATTACTTTGCCAACAAAGGTCCGTCTAGTCAAGGCTACGGTTTTTCCCGTGGTCATGTATGGATATGAGAGTTGGACTGTGAAGAAAGCTGATCGCCGAAGAATTGATGCTTTTGAACTGTGGTGCTGGAGAAGACTCTTGAGAGTCCCTTGGACTGCAAGGAGATCCAGCCTGTCCATTCTAAATGAGATCAATCCTGGGTGTTCATTGGAAGGACTGATGCTAAAGCTGAAACTGCAATACTTTGGCCACCTCATGCGACGAGTTGACTCACTGGAAAAGACTCTGATGCTGGGAGGGATTGGGGGCAGGAGGAGGAGGGGACGACAGAGAATGAGATGGCTGGATGGCATCACTGACTCAATGGACATGAGTTTGAGTGAACTCCGGGAGCTGGTGATGGACAGGGAGGCCTGGCGTGCTGTGATTCATGGGGTCGCAAAGAGTCGGACACGACTGAGCGACTGAATTGACTAACTAACTGACTGAACCTTTGGTATTAGCAAATCTCTCTGGTGTGTTGGCATGAAAGACTATATGGCTTCTGTTTCTCAAACTCTGAGGAAAAGATACTTGACTTGGGATTTCCCTGGTGGTACAGTCGGTTAAGAATCCAGTTGCCAATGCAGGGGTCATGGGTTCAATCCCTAATCCAGGAAGATTCTACGTGCCACAAGCAACCAAAACCTCTGCACCATAACCACTGGAGCCTTCACTCTAGGGCCCAAAAGCTGTGACTACTGAAGCTCATGCTCCTGGAGCCTGTGCTCACAATGAGAGAAACCACTGTGATGAGAAGTCCACACACAGCAAAGAGTAGCCCGCACTCGCTGCAGCTCAAGAAAGCCCACATATAGCAACGAAAACCCAGCACAACCAAAACAAATAATTAAAAAAAAAAAAAAACTTGAGTTGGCCTCCCTTTTATCTCCCTTCCCCACGATTACTGGATATCAAACTGACTTGGTCAGCAGACCAGTACTTCAGTTCACGCCAGTAAGCACAACAGCAGGCAAGCAAGGTCAAAATACTGCCTTAAATCCTGGCATGTGCTTTAATACAGACCTTGGAAATGAAGTCAAAAGGTACTAAAGATGAAACAGTTACTGGAAGGAAGGATAGGGGGTAGGGGTATCCTGGCTTATAAAACAGGCAGATACCGTCTTCTTGCACAACCATCAGTTAATTCCCTTTCACCCACCCCCTACTTTTACTGGTTCTTCCTCCAGGGTCACTGTACTTCCAGCACCTTCAGCTGGGCTTCCATCAGGAGAGAGCAGTTCAGGACCTCAATGCTGAGAGATTACAGCACAGCACGTGAGTCAACACACACGCCCACACACAGGGACGGCACCAACCTACTCAGGCACAAGGTGTCCGACCGATCACAAGTGTGCTGTGCATCCAAAGCACTTTGACATTATCTTACCTGAGTCTCACTGCTAGGCTGCACGACAGGAAACCAAGGTAAAGACAGACCGGCGTGTAGCCAGGCGTTCTTTTCCCTAAAAGCGAACTAACTCCATTTCTGGCCAGCAAGCACCACAAGACATATCCTCCTTGCAATCAAACCTCAGATGTCTGGCGTGAACATGCCACAGACAAGTCCTATTTCTTAAGAAACTGTATAATATATTCCACCCTAGTCCTAGTCAACAGAAAACTTAATTTCCTTTATACTGCTTTTCTAGTAGCTTTCCTAGACAAATTTTTTAAAGAGTGAGCCTACACTGTTTTCATTATGAATTGTGAGAGAGGTAGCTGACTCAGTTCCTAGGCTCAGAAGGCTGATCTACAAGATAACACCTTTCTGTTGAACAAGTTTTCCACCACTATCAATACTTTACAATTAGAATTATATAAATTAATGGAAACGATTCTAAGCTACTCTCACCACAGGCTCTTGGTCTAGAACATATGGAAAGTAAGACTTAGAGACCACTTTAATTCATTGTATCGTTAATGTAGAAATAGCAAATGCCAATAGTCTCAGAAGACATGTAGAACTGAAGGAGGGGGAAAAACGAAGTCTTAGGACTAAGTTTTGAAAATACTTAAGACGATGGTAATAAAAAATACAATCTAAACTTTTAAAAGTTGCAAGTCTTCAGTTCAGTTCAGTCACTCAGTCATGTCCGATTCTTTGTGACCCCATGAATCACAGCACACCAGGCCTCCCTGTTCATCACCAACTCCCGGAGTTCACTCAAACTCATGTCCACAGAGTTAGTGATGCCATCCAGCCATCTCATTCTCTGTCGTCCCCTTCTCCTCCCGCCCCCAACCTTTCCCAGGATCAGACTCTTTTCCAGTGAGTCAACTCGTCGCATGAGGTGGCCAAAGTATTGGCTGAAAAGATTTTAAGGATGAAGTTTTGTTACTTTTAAATAAGATGATTTCAATGGAAACCAACTAAGCTACCTAGGAGCAGCCTCTGAGGCTTCTTGAGACAGAATTTCTAAGTTTCTATTATTACATCACATTCCTCTTTAAGACACAGGCTCTTTCCAAAGCTCTACCTCTGGCCTCAGCTTTGCTCTGAGGCTCCAGGTTCACATTTCCAGTTACCTGCTTGACATCATCCCCTGATGTCCTCTGGCATTTCACAATCATGTCTAACAACCTGAGTCAGCCTTTCCCTATCAACTCCTCCTCCGCACGCTCCTGGTCCTGTCAGTGGCACCATCCAGCACTGTCTGCACCATTTGTAGGGCCAAGTACAAAACAAAAACACGGGGCTCCCAGTTCAAAATTCAGACGCAGTCCCCAAGCAAAGGCATCATCTCAGTCTCCACGACGCTGTCCCCACCCATCACTTGCCAGACTACTTGATCTGTCTTTTCAAGTGCCTCGCATCTACCCCTCCCTGCCCACTTCCATCACTGCACGGGCTCTCAGCGAAGGGCTCTGTAACTGATGTTCCTCTTTTCTCCCCTCAGAAACCCAGTCATGATTCTCAAGGCACACTTTTCAGAAATCCTTGGTATCTCCCCGTTGCCTATTAAATCACATCCAAACTTCTTAACTCGGCACCCAAATCTTCCCCTCCCCATTCTTTCCAGGCCTGATCTTCTGGGGACTTTCCTCTACAAATCCTGGGCTCCAGCCAAACCAAATTCTTTGTCATTTATTTAAAGAGCCCAGTGTGTTGCTGAGTATAATGAACCTGGGTCCTGATCCCAGAGACTGAATTCAAATCCCCCTTCAGTTGCCCATCTGAAACATGAGGCTCATAACAGCAATTATCCCACAGAATCAATAAAGCAATAAAAAACATACAGCAAGACATTTACTATTAGTGTGCCTTTTCTGCTAAATCCGCTGAAGAAAATTACCAATCCTTTGAAGTCTTAACTCAAAAACTGCCTCCCAAATGTGTTCCCTGATCATCTCAGTGAGAAGCCATTTTGCCTTCCCCTAAAATCCAATACCGTGTGTATGCCACACTTAACACGGGTGGCATACTCTCTCCAAGTTACTGATGTACATAGCATTTTGTCTTTCCTCATAACCTCCCAAGAGTATGGAATATGCCAAACTCCTTTCTGTTTCTTGGCTGGCCCTAATACACAGTTTGTGCTCAAATGACTTTTACATCACTTTTTAAAATAAATCATTTTAAACATACACCCAAATTAATGAATTAAAGCTAATTCCATAGAATTAGCTGGGTCTGGAAGAGACTGAGGCAAGGCGACAGCACAGATGGAGGACGAGACAGGGCTGCTCGTGCAGACTCCAGCCTCTCAAGGACAACATGTCACCTAAAGAAGTCACTAAGTCCTCATGGCCAAGCCTCCCAGATGGTTAATTTTCATCCTCACTCACACCGCCACAAAAGGCCTTGATCAACACCTAGGCTGGGCTTAGAGCGCGGAGGGAAGGGAACAAGGGCATGCCTCACCTGCCAAGGTGTGTCAGCTGAGAATCTAAGGACCAGGATAATCTCAGGCCTTTCCTGTGTTCCCACCTGTGGTAACAAAGTTTGACTCTAATATTTTCACTGGTAGGTGTCCTCCTGTATTTCCAGATGCCATTTACTGCTTCTAAAGTAAATGCTCAAAAACTGGGAAAATACACTGCCCTAAAAGCAAGGAAATATGACTTCAACTAATTCTTAAAAATACCATTAGCAATTATCAAAGTAGCAAGTATTAATAAAAATAAAACCTAACATTGGTAGGGCTTTCAGGAAGTCAGTATACCACTGGTGCACAGTAAACCAATTCAAGTTCTCTAAAAGACAGTTTGACAATGGGAGGGCATGGCAACCCACTCCAGTATTCTTGCCTGGAGAATCCCCATGGACAGAGTCAATGGAGTCACAAAGAGTCAGACACAGCTGAGCAACTAAGCACAAAACACGTTATTATAAAGTTGTTCATGCCCTTTGAATGAGTAATCTCACTTTTGGACATATATGCGATGGAAGTAATTTGAAAAAGGGGGAAAGAATTTGTTCAAAGATGTATATAGATATGCCATTTACACTGCATAACACAGCCTGCACTTCAAACACCCAGCAGAGGAGGCTCAGCTCAGTAATCTAGGGTAGATCAGTATGATAGCCAAATGTCACATTTACTGAAAACATGAAGCAGGTTTCACTATCTGACAAAGAAAAATGTACCTTAAAAGGAATGTCCACTGAGAAATAGAAACAAAATACTCACATATAAATCTACAAATCCTTATTTCCAATTCTGAAATTCCAAACCCAAAGTCTTTTGTAAAATAGCATCAATACTCACTTGGAAGTAAAACAGGACCTGAATTGACATGAAGCTACTTATGGTCTCTATTTGTCCCAATTACTCTGAACAGCCATATATTTGTTGCAAAAACATCTATTAGTTTACAGGGTGCTGCCTCAGACTCCTGGAGGGGGAGAAGTGTGTTTAAAAAAAAAATGTGTATGAACCTGGTAATTTTTTTTAAATCCAAAAAATTCTGATCCCAAAACACATATGGCCCCAAGAGTTCCAGATAAGGGATTGTGGCTCTGTACTAATGACATCAGTTGTAGATTTAAAGAGTTCAGGTTTGCCTTGACTTTGTTGAAAAAAGTCTTTGAAAGGAGTGCATTCTCTCAGGAAGATTCCTTACAGTGCTATATCTGCAGGAATGTATGAAAAGACAAACCATATCCCTCTCCAAATAATTATAAATCCAAACCAATCAAACTGAACTCATCATAATTTCTTTTTGTTTAGATTCAAGAAGATTTCACATTTCTGGAAAACGGTCAGTCTTCTACTGAGCATCACTTACAGACACAAGTTTGTTGAAAGAAATGATAAACACATTTCATAAAGAACACTGAGATAAAATTTAAGTCATTTAAAAGCATTACTTTAAAGCTTTTAGTTTAAATGATCATTCAATATGTAACCTGAGCAACTGAACTGAACTGAATATGTAACCATTTTTTCCAAGTTTTTTTTTCGGATGGCAACACATGTGTCTTTGAGACTTTTTTCTGGTGGCCAGCAACAAAATGTAGGGAAATTATATATTTGCCTTTGCCCTGCTATAAGCAGCCTGTGTGAAGAAAGGGAATGCCAAAGAATGCTCAAACTATCCCACAATTGCACTCATCTCACACACTAGTAAAGTCATGCTCAAAATTCTCCAAGCTAGGCTTCAGCAATATGACCAACCTAGATAGCATATTAAAAAGCAGAGACATTACTTTGCCAACCAAGGTCCGTCTAGTCAAGGCTATGGTTTTTCCCGTGGTCATGTATGGAAATGAGAGTTGGACTGTGAAGAAAGCTGATCACCGAAGAATTGATGCTTTTGAACTGTGGTGCTAGAGAAGACTCTTGAGAGTCCCTTGGACTGCAAGGAGATCCAGCCAGTCCATTCTAAAGGAGATCAATCCTGGGTGTTCACTGGAAGGACTGATGCTAAAGCTGAAACTACAATACTTTGGCCACCTCATGCGATGAGTTGACTCACTGGAAAAGACTCTGATGCTGGGAGGGATTGGGGGCAGGAGGAGACAGGGACAACAGAGAATGAGATGGCTGGATGGCATCACCGACTTGATGGACATGAGTTTGAGTGAACTCCGGGAGTTGGTGATGGACAGGGAGGCCTGGCGTGCTGTGATTCATGGGGTCGCAAAGAGTCGGACACGACTGACTGAACTGAACTGAAGCAGCCTATGTACCAGATAAACATAAGAACCACCAAACAAGAGGATTTTAGATTAGTAATTATATAATATTCTAGATACAATTATGCACATAAACACAAACATTCATCTATTATCTCTTCTGACCCTCCTCAAGTCCCTCTACAGCCCACCAAAAAAAGAGATACATTAATAAGAACTGCATGTGCCATATCTGTGTGGGGCTCAGGTGTGATTAGCACTAGTCTTAGCAACTGTCCATCTAACATTAAATATCTCCATTTTGATCCAAAACAAAACGTGGTCAAATGTTGTTGTTGTTGTTTAGTCGCTCAGTCGTGTCTGACTCTATGTGACCCCATGGACGGTAGCCTGCCAGGCTCCTCTGTCCATGGGATTTTCCAGGCAAAGAAAACTGGAGTGGATTGCCATTTCCTTGATGTGATTTAAAATCAGTTCTCTGGGACTTATCTGGTGGTCTAGTGGTTAAGACTCTGAGCTTCTAATGCAGGGGGCATGGGTTTGATCCCTGGTCAGGGAACTAAGATACCCTAGACTTCAGGGCATGGCCAAAAAAAAAAAAAAAACACCTTTCCTCCTAATCTGTTCATATACAATTAACAAAAGATTTTCATTATAAAAATAAAATCAGTTCCATTTATCAGTTCTAAACTATTTCATAATTAATATTTTTCTCTTGAGAAGAGACAAAACCTAACAATTACAATGAAAACTCCATATATCTATCATTTATGCCTATAAAACCACTTAATCTTAGAGCAAGTTTACTATTACAGTCATTAAAGTTAATATTCTAATGCTAAGTTATTTTTAATATTGATATTTTTACTATTATAAAAGCAACACTTGTTCAACAAAGCAAAACTAAAAGCTACAGATAAAACAGAAAGAAACCTAAAAGTCTGGCAGAGGGAGATAAATTCAGAGTTGGGGAATTGTTGCCAAAGTTCAAGTGTTACACTACTATAGAACAACAACGGCAACTTTCTGCCCCCATCTGCGCTAAAACATCAATTAACTTTGTGGAATGCCGTTGTTTAAACAACCATTGACAAATGTGAATCCTTTGAGATGCTGCCATTTGAAATTGGAACGTAAACTCAAAACTAATAAAAAGGATAATTAAACAAGATGAAAAGGTTTTCACTATTAAAACCCGTCACCAGACTAACCCACTTGACTCTGGCATTAATACCTATCTACCCAGAAAAGTCAATAAATACATCTGTTTAATGAGTAGTGGTTTTCTACTCTCATGAAACGTACTTCAGAACTGGTTTTTGGATCGAGTCTAAGTTGGTCACAGACTAAATAAATTTTTTACTTTCTGAACACATGCAGAGCACTGTTGATGCAATTGACTCCTCAGCCCAAAAAAAAATGGGTAACAGCTGAACCACAGATCAATGCACCTTTCCCTGAGTTTTATACACTAATTTAACTGCTGACCCTTCACGTGGATTTAACTAATGCTAGAAAAGCATGCCTTGAACTCAATTCAAAACTCCAGTTACTGATTCTCAAGTTGGGGGGCTGTAGGAGGAAGGCATGGAGAAGGCAATGGCAAGCCACTCCAGTACTCTTGCCTAGAAAATCCCATGGATGGAGGAGCCTGGTGGGCTGAAATCCATGGGGTCGCTAAGGGTCGGATGCGACTGAGCGACTTCACTTTCACTTTTCACTTTCACACATTGGAGAAGGAAATGGCAACCCACTCCAGTGTTCTTGCCTGGAGAATCTCAGGGACGGGAGAGCCTTGTGGGCTTCCGTCTATGGGGTCACACAGAGTCGGACACGACTGAAGTGACTTAGCAGCAGCAGCAGCAGGAGGAAGGCAAGCTGGTTCCCCCTTACTAATAAGAGCAGATCTAAGAGATTTAAAAAGCATATTCACTATTATAACTTTGTTTTTAAAAACAAACAAAAAAGAACCCTGGCAGTCCAGTGGTTAGGACTAGGCGCTTTCACAGAGCTGGCCCAGGAACTAAGATCCTGCATGCCTCGAGGTGCAACTAAAAAAAAAAAAGGAATTCTAATTATAATAATGCCAGTAAAAGTAATGTGACAAAATCTTAGCTGGTGGAAAAACACAGAGCATGGCTTTATCTTCTGGGTATTAGGGAATCTCAAAAGGTAAATTACCCTTGGAGAGGTGTTTCAAAATTTCCAAGGGTTGTGAGAAGACTTTTACATTTGGGAACAAAAGGGTTAGAAACACCGCTTTAGTCCACACACATCATTTCAAATATTTATTTCATGTGTTTCCCCATAATTAAAAATTAGTGAAATGCAATAGCCAAGAAATGGAAACAATCTATCAATAAATATCCACTGACAGATAAATGGATAAAGGAGATGTGGTACATATATATAATGGAGTACTACTCAACCATTAAAAAGAATGAAATAATGCCATTTGCAGCAACAGGGACACAACTAGAGATGAACATACTGAGTGACATAAGTCAGAATGAGAAAGACAAATACCATGGGATATCACTCACATGTGGAATCTAAAATATGACACAAATGAACCTATCTATGCTGAAGCTCCAATCCTGTGGCCACCTGATGTGAAGGTCTGACTCATTAGAAAAGACCCTGATCCTAGGAAAGGTTGAAGGCAGGAGAAGGGGACGACAGATGATGAGATGGCTGATGGCATCACCAATTCAATGGACATGAATCTGAGCAGGCTCCAGCAGATGGAGAAGGACAGGGAGGCCTGGCGTGCCGCAGTCCATGGGGTCACAGAGTCGGACAAGACTGAATGACTGAACCACAACAACATGAAACAGAAACACGGAC